>NC_065510.1:21907586-21994989 GCF_006386435.1 Epinephelus moara | reverse complement strand
TGACCTGACTCTGCTAAAGATGCTTAGAGGTGCGAGGGAACCCAGGAGAAACATTCAGCAATTTGGTGGGAAAGTTTTTAAAAGCTAATATGTTTTTATGTGGTGTGATTCTCATGGATGATAAAACAGTAAAAAATCATTTTTCCAGCTTAAATAAAATGTAAACAGAGAACAATGGCAAGGAGCGTCTGCCTGTCCGCACAATCGAGCAGCATTGAGCTCAGTTTTGGCTCAGTGAGGACGAAAGAGGCTGCAGTTTTTATGCTATGTGACTGGGGACAATGAAAAGACAGGGGGGTTGAGAGTGGGAATTCAGGATGGGAAGGGGGCCACTTCCTCAAACCCACATGTCAACACTGATGCCAAACCAGGCCGAGACACAAAAGGGGCAAAGCACACTCACAGAGGCATGTTCAGATGGAACTGATATGACAGTACTTCATCACATCACTACTGGCATTTAAGAGATAGTATGCTGATTTTGAACCAGCTTTGTATCATAACAATGTGGGCCGTATGTGTAAATGAACTATGGTAAACTTTCCTCCAGCTTACGAGTGCACAGATCTTTCTGCTAGTCTCTCAGATACCTGGAGTGAACGTTTCATTGACTCAATCGTTCATTAATTCATGTAGAAATAGCACGCTCTGTTTCTTCGAATGTCAGCCTACTCATTGGATTTACAAATGCACCCAAAGACTATAGAGTGCTGCAGGAGTGAGTCCTGAAACATGGAAATAAATTAGCATTTCTGCACTCCCGGTTCCTTCGTCTTGAAGTCAGTGGGTTTTTTGACTAGGTTTTTGGTTGGATGCCTGAAATAAGGTCTGTGGTTAACACAAGCTTAGGAGTCATTTACTTTTGGTTCAACGAAAAAAAATATGCCCACCTGTGAATTTTGAAGCTTTTTTGTGTCTTATAAAAGTCAGTTACTAACAAGTAGCTAAATGAGACCTAAGAATTCCATCATGCCGAACATCGTTGTCAGAGCAAAACGGCCTGTTTGTTTGGGGATTTTTGATTTTGTTTTAATGCAAGAGTTAAGACAATCAGTTTACAGCATCATCCTGCAACTTTCCATACATCCTTTAAATCAATAAACTCTTAAACCATCTTCTGAGGATTGCATTTACGCTTCAGAAATCATATAAGTAGTGTTAATTTGTGAAGATTATCTTTCTGAACAAATGTGTAAGTATCTTAAATTTGTATTTGCCACAGAGCTTATTTTCTGCAATTATCCAAAATCCTGTGCAGAAACTATAAAAATGGCAAAACTCGTATTACATCACCCACCAGCGGGAGTGTTTATTGGTCCGCTCAACCGCAGTGCATTCTGGTAGTTGTAGGTTTTCTACCTCCTGAGCAAAAGCAAATGCTCTTTTTTTCTCTGGTCAAGTAGCACTCATTTCCAAAGTATTTGCATCTTTCTACTGTATAGGCAGCCTTATTTAAAAAAAAAAAAACCCCACATCTTTCAGGCAGTGAAATATTTTTTTAAATACCTGGTATGTCTTATTTATCTGCCACTTTCCACACACAGATGGACACATGAATGCAAGCACTCCACAAAAGCCCACGCCTGGTAAAAAGCAGGCAACATGGAGCAACAGAGCCCAGCGGGCAAAGCTACCCTCGACCAGTCTCCATGCTCAGGTTTCCAACAGTCATGGCTAAAAATACAGGAAACATGTATCATGTCTGTTTTTGCTTGCCCCAGATTCTTTCGGTGTTTATACAGTACATGCATGAAATGATACAGTTACACAACGGACTGTATGACTTTGCTGTATTCTGTGCAAAAACAATCACACACAGTAACTGTATTCTGGTAAATGTATATAAACTCTAGACTTTTGCTCAACCTGCACTGCTTCACAAGTCATGAACCTGTTAAACCAAGAAGGAATCAAATCCTCATCTCAACTAGAAGACTCCTCATTGTGGTTTGATGTACAGAAAGTCTTTGACAAACTTCAATTATCAGATTGTTTCAGTGCCGGAGAAAGTGTGTCCTGGCAGACGGCCGTATTTGGATCTGATATGAAGAGAAGCTTAGTCAGTGGCCATCATCGAGGATTATCAAATGAACACGGAGAGACAAAAAGCCTGCTTCTGTCTTGGCACTGAGCAATCAGGCAGCTTTAGGTTTCTGCATTGCTACAAGAAGTACAACAATGGAGTTTTTATGAATGAGACAAGAACACAGCTATTGCTCTGGTATTTCATAGACTGGTGGACTATATTATGCTGAACAGCAGACACCTACAGTGCACACACAACCAATGGATTTTAAGAGATTCAAAATGACTAATAAAGCCATATCTTTCTTCTAAATTGTCATAGTTTTGATGTATAGGTTTTTTTTTACTCCTATATCTAGATTTCAGACTCAATGGCTGTTGCATAGGTGTGTGAGTGTGTTAAAAACTGAGTAGCAGGTGGCACCTTGTATGGTAGCCTCAGCCACCAGTGTATGAATGTGTGTGTGAATGGGTGAATGTGGCTCATGGTGTAAAAAGTGCTTTGAGTGGTCAGAAGACTAGAAAGGCGTTATACAAGTGCAGGTCCATTTACTGCTCAGCTACAACTCATACAGTTTATAGAGTGGTGAAGTCGAGCGTGGTGTATTTATGATGGCAGTTCAGCGTGCCGAGATGTGACCGAAACCTTTGAAAGCATGGCTATACTACAGGCCTGTGATGTCTGATAAAAATAAATGCATAAAATGTGGGAGGATTATATCAGGAATAACTGGGAATACAAGAAACATAATAAAGCACCTCATCAAGCACGGAGATAACTTGACACCATGTTTACATGGCTGTAAAAAAGGTATCAAATAAAGTACCTCACTGGTATCCCTATAACTTTAGGGGTACTGATATTTGTACTGGTATCGTCATTTTTTAAATGATACCCAGTCGTAATTGTCAAAAATAGCAATTACCAACTGACATGTGAACCGGAGATACAGGTGTAATATGACATATGTGAAATGATGTAATGGCATTGCACAAATGGCCATCATATGACTAATATTTCCTGACGTTTTAACTGCCTGTAATTTACCTACCATCAAAACAAAATCAACTCATCGTCATTGCTGTAATTAAACATTACCTTTTTAGTTTGAGAAACAGTAAAGATCTCTTCCTGGAAATGTTCTAGAGCTTTAAGCCATATCCTGTGAGATCAGCTGATGGTTTGCTCATCTTGTACTGAGAATTGTTTGTCAAACTGTTGTTTCCCAGGTCAGCATTAACACTTCAATCTCAAATTATGTTTCCTTTATGTGCAGTCTTAAACACTTAATAACCTCAGATCTGACACTGTACAAACCCTACTATATTTGTCATACATACAGGTAACCTGTTTCTGGCTTTGTATATATTGTATATTTTGGTCTTTTTGTATTTCACAAACTTTGTGTTGCAGATGTAGCACAGCAATTCCCTCTGGGTAAATAAAGGGTTAGGGTTGGGGTTTTATCTTATCATAGGTTAGCTGCCAGGCTTTTTAACCAGAACCAAGAGACATGATCACATCACTCCAGGTTTAGCCTCTTTACACTGGCTCCAAGTATGTTTTAGAACAGATTTTAAGATTTTATTGATTACCTTTCAGGCTCTTCATGTTCTCTCACGGGCTATATCTCCGATTCTCATAGTACTGTACACGCCAGGACGTACTTTGAGGTCCTCGGGCAGAGGTTTATTGTCTGTTCCAGAGGCCCCGCTAAAAACTAAAGGGGGCAGAGCGGTTGCTGTCAGGGCCCCGAGACTCTGAAACAGTCAGTG
This sequence comes from Epinephelus moara, assembly GCF_006386435.1. Classification (NCBI taxonomy): domain Eukaryota; kingdom Metazoa; phylum Chordata; class Actinopteri; order Perciformes; family Serranidae; genus Epinephelus; species Epinephelus moara. The sequence goes on along the minus strand of NC_065510.1, from coordinate 21,991,188 downwards.
ATCTCTTTTAAATCCCTTCTTAAAACATACTTTTACGGAGAGCCTTTCCTGATTTTAAGTTAATTTAGACTATCTTTTATTTCCTCAGTTTTTATACACCAAAGTGTTTTTAGCAGTTCCTTTAAAAGTTGTTGTTTTCATGTTTAGGCTGTTTTAATTATTGACATACAGTATAAAGCACTTTTTGACTCTGGCTTGTCTTGTCTTGTCTTATTTTAATAGGAAAATATCCTTCAGAACTTAATGAATGCCAACACCACATTTTAGCCAACAGGACTAAGGAGACCCCATCTGTCATTTTCCCTGACCTGTCCACTCAGTGGGTCTGTTGTTACACTGTGTGGTCAACAGGTGCTGTTTCTTTGCTGTACAAGTGGTACAGGTGGTTACTTTTGTTCAGAATAACTACTGTCAGTGTCCTGACCTTTCCTCAGCCATTCAAAGGAATTTCAAAGTATCTCATTCACTGTTTACTCAAACAAAGTTACATGAAGATGAAAAGCAAGTAAAACAGTTTTCTGTCCGAGCTCAAGACCATCAAAGCGAAGGTCGCTCTGGCTTTGTCCGTCTGTCTGTCTCTGTCCTCCTTCCCGCCAGACTCCCAGATTATGTGGAGCAGAGTGACAGCTGTACTCCACGAACCTCATCCAACAACCCCCCCTCCGTGTCCCCCTTCCTCCCTGTGTCGTCTTTGTTCGCTGAGGGGATGGACAACTGAGAGGGACAGCAGGCCACAGTCTGGGTGGGCCAGATCTACCACCATGGCATGCCTCCCTGCCTGCCTCCACATTGTTCACGCAGTGTAATAGAGGGGAATCTCCCTTTCTCTGACTTCTTTTGTACAGACACGGAGGCTGGAGCTGGCATGAGTCTCGAGAAAATCAAGAAATAATCAAGAAGCCAGACTTCCCAGCAGGGCTGTCTTTTAGACGGGACTGACAGACATGAAAATGGTTCAAATTAGCTCAAAATAGACGAGTTAAAAGCCTGTGAAAAAAATAGTTGCAAGCATAAAAGTCAAAATAGATTTTTTAGACATGATTGATGGTCTAATTTATTACAATTTTTATGACACACACATTCTACCTTATATTAGACTGGCCATCAAATCCAATACATACAGTAGCTGCCTGGCTCAGCTCACATTTCCATTAGCTTTTCAAACTGACAATCATCCTAATTTCTGCTTGGATGTAAAGTTTTATGAGCCACATGTGTTTCTAAATGCCCCTGTTAGCAGCTATTTAATAAATTAGCTTCAGTGTGATTGATGCTAATCGCTGACAAGGGCACGGAATGAATATTAAAGAAGTATGCTAATGTTTTCCTGTTTTAGGGCCTGAGTGAGAGCAACTGGATCGTCTCCAAACCTTCACTAAATGCTACTTGATTTATTTTAGTGCAGTAAGTTACACACTGGCCTGCTACAAAGTGGCACATTAAGGTATTTTGGTGCAGTATTTAACTAAAAAACTAAAAGTCAGCATCAGAAAACGACAGGCTGACTCAGCAAAAGAGTGTTTTTCATAAATTTTCGAGTATCCATTACCTGCAAAACAACATCAAAACGTACACAGGACATTACAGCCTGAGATTTTCCCTGCACCAGCGTCCTTCAACAGCACATTCCTCATCAGCTCACATTCACGCAGCAGTGCTTCCTGCACCATACATAGATGCAGCGGGATATTGGGTCAGGCCGGAGATATCACTGGAGAGGAAGGTCATTATGAGGCTTTGACGTTCACCAGCATGATGCAAGGAAGAGCAATCTTCTAAGAATATCCTCATCAGGTGACAAGCATTGCCATTATTACATTTCCTCATTAATCATCCTGTTGATATAAATACTGGGGAGGTTCCAGTCAGCTATGCTCGGTATTTAAATACCACTGTGTTTTTAACTATGGTCCCTTAAATCATGGAGATGTCAAATGTTGATGGAAACAGCTGAGCGTTTCTTTATTTTGATTCTTTAACATCTTAATAAGAGTAGGAATAGATAGTGAAAGCTATAGCTTCCTCTCTACGTTCCAAGGAGTCTCGTAGGAATGCTGCATGATTCAATGTATTAATAACTTATCATTCCTTCCGGACAGTAGCAGCATGTGCTGTAAATCGACACATCACAGAGGCTCCATTGCTGCTTCAGTTTAGGACAGTGAAGTTATATCCACAGGATGTTACAAATCATGATTTGACAGGGACTGAGAGCCACATCTTTGACACTTGCTTGCCATATACTTGACATCGTGACACAGATGCTTGCAACACCTTGGAGAAATCTAATAACATCACAGATGCGGCACTGGGAATCTTCATCTTGTGTCAAACTAGGAGGTGCAGAATCATGAATAAGGATGCAAAAAACTAAAAAAGATATTAACAAAAAGACTTTTAACAAACATTTTCTGAATTATGTATAAGCTAATGGCAGCACCTGCAGATGTCATGTCCTTTAGCCTGCCCTAAAGTTATAGTAATGTAATAAACAGAGCTGAATGTCAGCATGCTAAACATGCTCCCATTATCAGTGCTACCGTTCTAATGTTAGCTGGTACATAGTTCCCCATCTTAGTTTTCTGATGCTGATGGTGTCCTTATTCCCAATCAGACAGAGCATGTTTCAGTAGCCTGGGGTGGCTGGTTGTATTTGTTTTCAATGAGAGTGAAGCGTTTTGCTTGCTGCTTTTGCAATGCTAAGCGGCTTGTGTTTTTCTAAAGGAGCGCCCTGAACGTCTCTAATGACAAAAATTAAGTTCAGAATGAAAAAGTGCAAGACTTGATTGGTGTTTTTTTCCCCATCATCTACTTGGGAGTTGAGAGGAAGGCCTTCTATGGTGGCGATGACAACAAGTGGTAGCGTAGAGTTCATGCTTACGTTAGATTTTGACCTCATTTACACTTCAAAAATCATAAAGATGATCTTGCTGAACAAAATCTATAAGTACCATAAACTTTTTTTTTTTGCCACAGAGCTTATTTTCTGCAAAACCCAATGGATAAATCCCATCGCCATTTTTGTAAAGGGAACCAGGGCAACATTAACTTCCATGTCGGCCTATAAAAAACATTCCCGCAGCACTCTATACTGCAGGTCCCCTTTAAGGGATGACCAAAGGTAATGCAATTCATCCTAAGGGACGCATGAACTTCTGTAGCAAAACTACAATACATCCAATAGCTGTCGAGCCATTTCAGTCAAAACCACAAATGTCAACCTCATAGTGGCACAAGATAAAAAGTCACTCTGTGTTCCAGTACTCATTCTAGCATACTATAGTATGCCAGAAAAAGATTTTGTATGTCCCGATACATAGTATGTGAAATGCAGTATGCTAAAAACACCAGGATATTTTAGTACAACGTTGAATTTTGCAGTATGCAGGCCAGCAGGCTTCTCTGGCTATTCTGACCCACAATCCTCTGCACAGTGGCAGAGGGATACGTCACATCGACTGACACACAAACATATGACAGCTGACAGCTGACAGCTGACTGACAGCTGTCAGACGTTGCAATGACAGATGACAGCGCATTTAAGTAACTGATGACCAGTCGAATAGTAATAATAGGAATATTGGTTGTTTAAATGAACAAAATAATGATAAAGATAACCAACAGCAAAAATATAATATATAATATGAATATATGTTAAAATTTACAATGTATGCAATTATAACTTAAAAGAAACACATATATATGAAAGAGGGTCAAATTTCAGGGGGTAATTTCATAAGAAAGTCCCAATTGTGTGCATACTGTACGCAACAGTACGTAGTTTTTAATGGCAGTTGGAGTACCTTCTATAAGTAAAAAGAAAGTATGCAATTTGGAACACACCCATGGTATCACCAAAATCATTAGTATACATCCTCTGGTCAATATGGATGTCCAAACCAAATCTAATCCATAAGTGGAGGACTCAATGACAATCTGACAGAACGACATTGCCATCCCAGAGGCCACGCCGCAAGCATGGCTAAAAAGAAAAGGACAAGGAAAGGAGTGCGAGTAACTCAATGACAGCTTGGCCAGGGGCAGCAACAGCTTTGCCATATGAGAGCAGATAAGAATAACCGCTGTAGCCATACATCATAACTCCCCACCCCTGCAGCCGTCCAACCACCATAAATCAAGGTTGAAGAAAAAGGACAAAAAGAAACAGAAAGACTGAGAATGAAGTGATACCACAGCCCATTGAAAGGGATAGGGGAAAATCTGAGAGGAAAGAAAAGGGATGGAAATGGAGAAGAGGTCAAAAGATGAACACACCACAGAAGAAGAATGGTAACACCATGAAGGAGTCTTAGAGGAGGGGAAGGAGAGGGAGTGACAACAGAGCGGGCTGTGGTGGAGGGGGACTAAGAGGCCTCAGCTTCTAGTCACCGGGGGCCCCAACTGTGGCACCATTAGCCAGTAAATCTCCCGGTGACTGTTGACATGGGTGACATGTAAGATCCCAAAACACAGTTAGGAAGTAGGGGTGTAACATGGCCGTGTCAGTCAGCATGCAGTCCTACTGTACAACAGAGTGCACCCACTGTACGGAGGAAAATTCACCAGACAAACATACACACATTTCTAGCTCCTTTTCATTCATTTTTCCTTTCTGGGTATCATTGCACTCTCTGGGGAAGTGCCCCTCCGGAGCCGGCACCTCCGCAGTGGAAGTCTTTAGGTTATCGGGCTATCTGAGATTGGGTTGGATTTCTGCGGCGCTGGGAGTGGGGTGACGGAGGGCTTTGAAAGGGGATCCCCCTGGAGCCTTCCCTCTCACGTACACACCTGTCTGCTCGGGATACCACTTCACTTCCAGGCCTTGCTCTGTCTGCGGCCCTGGAGTCTGGAGTCTCCAAGGAAGTGCATTCCTTTCCCGGCTCTGAATGATCACATAACACTCAACCCACTGGGGTCTGTGATCCCTCTGCAGAGCTGGAAGACTATATTGTTGCTATTGGGAAAATCACAGCGACCGAATAATCTGAATGTAGAGGCTCAGTCTCTCTTTCTTCTCATCTGTTAATCAGTAGAGTTTGATTAGTACTGCTATGAAATCCGAGGCTATCTTGCACCCAGATTGGCAAGCAGAGGCAGTGTTTCTGAAGACCACTGCACTCCAAAGTCAAAAGACCTGACATAAATATATTACCTCCTGGTCCTATGACTAAGAAATGAGCAGAAACCTACAGGCGTCTCAACAAGTCTGACAGTAAATAAGGGTTTCTTCTCTTAGCCTGTGGCTCACTGGGCCCATGCCTGATGGACAAGGATAAATGCGAGCTCTGTATCCACTTGTAAAAAGAAGTATTTACTGCCTCACTGTCCCACACTTTGAATGGCTGCAGGGAGTTTCTGACCTGGTCACTCGCATGGAGGTTATTGCTTTCCCAATAGAAATTCCCGGCAGACATAAAGAATGACCCAAGGTGAACTACAGTTTGTGTTTGAGGTCACTGCCACAGGACAAGACAGTTGAGTTTGTTTTTTTGACTGTTTTTCGAGAATTTGTTGGTAGTTTTGTAAAATTCTGCAACTTTCTTAGTCATTGTTTAAAGGGACAGTTCACCCCTGAATCAGAGATACATATTTTTCCTCTTACCTGTAGTGCTATTTATCAATCTAGATTGTTTTGGTGTGAATCATAGAGTGTTGGAGATATTGGCCGTGGAGATGTCTGCCTTCTCTTGAATATAATGGAACTAGATGGCATTTGGCTTGTGGTACTGTCTTTGTAGAAATCATGACCCTGTTACTGAAGATAATCCATGAATTGGGAGAGAACTGTCACTTTAAAATCACTGTGTACTGTGAAACACAACAAGGTGTGCTTTACAGGATGAAGAAAAAGACAAACAAACAAGCTCCTCCATCAATCAATGTTCCTTCATCTCTCTCTGCAGCTCTCACGCCAAAGCTGTTTGAGTTCTGAGGTAATATGAGGGACTTTGTGGGTCATCAGATCATCATATGTAAAAGATTCTTAAAAAAAATATAAAATGCTGCTAAAATGATGGACCCTACTTGAAAGGTTTCATTATCAGTGCTCAAAATCAACCCTTCTCTCTGCCAAGCTTATGCTAAACTTACTGCAACTTACGATATTGTCAATATATGTAATGACATTCATAATCGAGATCCCTAAATGCAATTTTTTTTTTCTGTCTATATAGTCTAGTGTATGTTTGACTTAATTTACAAAGTAAGTCGTACACAGCCAACAAATCTGTGAGCAAACTCTGCATTCCTCATTGAAGCTTTGTCAGCTTCATTTATTGTTTTTCCTCTTTCTGTCTTGTGAATGATTGATGCACCTCCGACACATTTCTGCAAAGAGGCGATAAGGCAAAAAGCCCACTTGATGTGTCCTGACTTGAGAAAAGCTACGTTAACTTTTTCCTCAGAGTCTGGAATTTAACCGCTGACCAGCAGGTCTCTTGGTGTGAAACTGAATGTCCACTCCTGACCTCTCACTGAGACACATTTCAGCTGTGCTTGGCCACACACACTTCCTCAGACACAGCACATTCAAGCTTCTGGTTAAGATCTTTAAGGGTACGTTCTGTAATTTTTAACCTGGTCCCTAGTTTCCCAGGTTTTGTGTCTAAGTGACAAATGGGAACAGCAATTTTTGAAACTGATCCAGTACTGAGGAAGGCAGCTGCAGACGGCAGCCGCGAAACAGTATGCAATGTAACCATTTGGCATGTGTGCACTGTCAGTTTACGTCCATTACAAATGCCTGTTTTTTCCACTGAGAGGTTCAGATTATTATTTTAAGTGTCTGAAAACGTATAGAGATGATCACTACAGAGAAACGCTGTTTTGTTTAAGAGGAAGATCTTCTTTGTTTTAACAGAAACATTCCTGAAATCACTTTTGCCAAACCCACCACACTCCATTTAAATGACCTGTAATTTTATCATCATAAAACACACTTCATTTAGAGTAGACAGGAACAAATTAAACTTACAAAAAACATCTTCATTTGTGTATTCACTGTTTCCACAATCACCACCTCTAGTTCGTTTGAAATGAACTTTTAATTCACACAGTTAAATGTGAAAAATTAATTAATATTTCTTCAAACTGAGTCTGGTGTTGGCAATGGCGATTTCAAGGCAGCTTCTGGTTAAACAAAAAAACTCTTACTCGTGTACAAGAAAAGTCTATCTCTGTAGGGTCCTTCCCATAAGTTTTCAGACACTTAAAATAACCATCTGAGCCTGTAAGTGGCAAAAACAAACACTTTAGTGGACGAAAACTGATGGTGCAAACATGCCCGTGCTGTTACATTGCAGCCTGTTTCACCTCTGGCGATCTGGGTCAGTACTGGACTAGTTTCAGAAATTGTTGCTCCTATTAGTCAATAAAACGCAATAAAAATGGGAAAAATGGTCCAGGTTGAAAAACACCAAACTTACCCCTTATTCATTCATACATTTTCCATAAGCACTTCTCCTAACTTACCCTTTAATGTAGATAAAATATGTACAGTTGCAGAAACACACATGTAACATGCAACATTTGAGTCTTACAAGGTATGCCAAACTGCAATACTACTCCCTAAGGAAATGTTAATGATCTGGACTTTGTGTGTGTGAGTGTGTTTTATTTACTTGTGAAAAAGCATCAGTGCATGTACCGGCAGGTACCTCTTAAAGACTGCTAAGACCCTAAGTAGTTTTGGAGATGCTGTGTCAAAGAAAGGATTTAGAAATTCAGGGTAAAACATTACTGTCTATATGGGAGGTTTATAGCCCATAAGATCAATGTGGGCATTTTGAAAGGATAGTGACTGTTTCTGTCTTTTTATCAAACTAATCTCTGAGTGCGTTTGGAAAAAGATCCTCAACGATTGAGAAATTGCAAAAGAATTAACCACTATTTGGATTAATTAATTAATCATAGTTTTGAATGATGATGGCATTGGAGAATACATTTCTATTTAGTTTTGAGAAATAGGTTACTAAATTCCATTCACATATTAAGATTAGGAAAGACTGCACCAACAGGGACCGGTCTCAGGGGATAATCTTAGGTGCAAATCTCTAATGGCCGGGAGGTTTGCTTCAAACACAAACAGCTCACCTACTTAGATTTATAAGCAGATAGGTTGACCATTAGCGTGCTCTTCACATGCATGTCCCTACATGTCCAGGACAAGGCCACCTCCCCCAGGAGTCACCCCCTCAACACTTCACATTAGTGATTCACCGCTTGGCTTAAATTGCTTTTATCTGCTATTTGATCTTTTTCTGGGTAAGCCCGTGTGTCACTATGAGGTGGTGAGTGTGCAGGTGAGCACAGATTGACCAGTTTATCTATTATGTGGAATAATATAGTGTATGCCATTAATCACATGTATGTTGTAGTGTGGGTTGAAGGCAGCAGCGGTGTCTGTGGCCTTTGCATATGAACCGTGGTCACGCAGAAACATGGTTTATGTCTCAGTCTGCACCACTGCACCTGGTTCAGCTGAGTTGGCTGGAAGCTTAAACAATGTATACAGGCAAACAGAAAAAGGAGTGTTGAGCTAATTGAAGCCTTTGCGTTCCCTTCCTGTGGTTAAACCTCCACCTAAAGACAGAGAAGCTAACTGGCTTTGCTTCAGGCAGACTAACATTAACAACAACACTGTTGAACAGTATAGAATTAGGAATAATAATTAAATAAATGTCTGAGCTACTGAACCTCGTCAAATGTAAATTATCACCTACTTTATTTACAATCTGGGGAAAATGTTAATTACTGGGATCCAGTCGCAGCTAATAAGAGGCTTCACTTTGCTGACAAAAAGACAGCAATTTGACAAAAAGACACTTCCTGCAGGCCCTGTCTTCTCAATGGCCCTGATGGTGATGTAGTTTATCACCAACATGGCCCTCAATCCAGCACAATTATAGACTAAACTTTCCCTGACGCATTGATCGCATTTCCACATCTTGTTTTGTATTTTATGGCTGATACTAGAATAGCAAAGGCCACCTGTTGCATTTTTATTGCTTTGCATTTGCTATATTTGTCATGCTGTTCATGTAAATCTACATAAAAGTTAGAGGTGAGCCGCAGAGTTTATACATTGTACCGTCATGTCTGCACCCTGCGTATGTGGTTCATTTAAGAGAATTCTTTAGGATAAACAAGATAAGAGCAGATATTTTAAAATGAGGAGACCACTAGACTGTCATGTTATACCTGTAGATATTAATAACACTGTAAAAGCGAGGCTCCGATGTCAGGCGACTACGAGGAAATGTAATATTCAGGAGATAAACAGTAAAACCACAGCACACAAACGGAGTGCTGGAATACGGTGAGAAAGAGGTAAATGGATCAGTTTGAAATGTAAAGTACCCTATTGGATGTTGATGGCTCGTAAAGCAGAAAATAGAGACTAGAAAATAGCACACCTCTTCATTTGAGTCCCATTAAATGCACTGAATGGGTTTGCAGAAGTTTTTGACACCATTCACACACACACACACACACACACACACACACACACACACACTGTGGTATATGTTTGAAGCCAAATGGCAACATGTTTTTGTTAGAGCATTTCCAAGAATTAATTATAAACTGAATAGCTCATCCTGCATACCTTTACACATTTAACTGTGTCACTTCAATCACAGCATGAAAGGGGGACATTTGAAATCCAGAGAAGTGCCCTGGGCTGAAGGATCTTATTGTTCTTTAACAATGAAGTTTAGAACATGAGGTAGACCGTCCTCTTTCACTTGGCTGAAGTCCCCTTTGACCCCTGTCCTTTAAACCTGCTACCCTTTCCAGTGGGGCGAAAAGAGATGGCGGCTCTATACTGGGTGTCAGTCATGGCCAAATGCCTTAAGTCTTTGTGATGCAAACACTCGGGAGATTGACAGAGAGCAGGAAGTTTCAATTTTAGGAAGCCATTAAAAGACAGATAAAGTCTGAGCACAGCCTTCGGCCAAGTGATTCCTCAGTCATGGGCCCCAGTTTAGTGTCAGTGCACACAGGTATGAAATATTAAAGGATTCCTACCACTGTCTTGGACGGTGAAGTAGAAGATATCACTTGTGGCGTTGCTCCCGTCCAACAGCACATAAGAGATCTTCATGTCATCGATATCGGCTGTTGGTATGAGGAAGACAGAGAGATAGGGTGTTAGCTAAAAACGATAGGTAAGATAATTGTGACGACTGACCCACTTTTACAAGGTTTAAGTTACAGCCCGAAGGCTGCAATTAAAGTGTTATGACCTAAGGAGACATGTGTTTTGAAGCATTTAGGATGGTTTAAGCAAAGTGCAAATATTTATCAGTAATATACAGTTATTACAATGATGATGATATTATAATTTGGTTGCAGATGTATTAATATAATTATTGTTGGTGTTATTATTGTTATTATAATAATCAGGCCTATAATCCAGACCTTAATTATGTTAATTATGTTAATTAATAATGTATTATTTTCTTTTATGACAGAAAAATATTACTCCATATTAGTGCAGGATTGTCCTAAAAAACAATATATAGCCTCATACATAAATGAGTTCCTCTCAATCATCACTTTTCTGTATTCTGGACGCTTATAGGTGTTAAACAAAGGTAGCGACCAGGTGCCAGACCATATACAGCAAGCATTCAGGGGACAAAGCACCGAAAAAACTCAAATACAGTGAGGGGAAATGCCAAACGAGAGTGAATCTGGGGTTGACTTTTACTTTCACTGCTGCTGGCGAGTGTGTCTACAAATAGTAATTGACAAACCTGCATAGTACACCATTATTATATGATTATTTTGGCCCCTTGCTGCAAACGTGATATTGACATTATCATCTAATAAAGCTGATTTGGCTAAGGTGTTAAGCTATCTGAAAGTCATGTTTCTGGCCAGCTGATTAATGCAAGTCTGATATTCACTCTGTTTATAGCTCTGTTTTGGTCTCCACCAGCTCCTGACGGAAATATGTGGCTCTTTAGCTGCTACATACTTCACTATGCTCACCAGCTGATTGCAAGCTTTATCTGCCTGCTGTTCAGTACTGAACAGTTAGAGTACAGTGGGCTATATTAGAGCTTTTTTTGCTGAAAACAGCTGCCTGCTTTAACTGGGGACAGGATGAAAGTGGGAACCAAAACAGTAAAGCCCTACAATTAGTGAAAAATGGTAAAATACTTGGTAGAAGTAAGGAGAACTGCAGAGTCAGGTGATAGCTGATCAGTTTCATATTGCACATTATTATTTAATCCAGGGTTAATATAAAAATACTTATTCATTACTGTTTGTTTTCAAAACTCTGTTAAGAGATTAAATAGTGTGACGTTGTCTTACCTTGTGTGAAGGTCTTGATGCTGTCATTGCCCAGGGCAGTGTTCATGATGAAGCCATGAAGAGGAGCCTCAGACACAATGTATTTCAGGACCTTCTGGGAGCTGTCGCGGTCCTCCGATCGAAGGGCCTTGCTGGTGATCACGAAGCCCAGGTGGTTTGTTGGGAGGACCTTCAGTGTGGCAGCAGCTTTGTTGACCACAATCTGGGGCACACCATTGTCCACGGTGTTGATGTGAATAGTCATCATCTGGGGCTTGCGTGTCTCATACACAGTGTCAGGGAAGACGTAAAAATCAGTATGAGTGCCGTCTGTGATAGTGAAGGAGAAGCTGTCCTCGTTGGTCTCAGTGCCGTCGTGCTTATAGCTGATAAGGTTCTCGTTTAGGTCCTGTTTGGTAAAGGTTGTGATTGGTTTGGTCTTGTTGAAAAGTAGCTGCCCGTGTACTGGCACCTGAGTGACTATGAAGCGCAATAGGTTATCTGGGGTGTCCCGATCCTCAGCTGTCAGCTCAAACGGCGTGATGAGCTTGGTTTCTCCCTCCTCCACGACCAGTTTGTTTATTGTCAAGACAGGTTTCTTATTATCGACACTAGTGATGGACACTCTGAAGGTACGGAAGACAGGATTGTAACCATCTGTCACCTCAAACTCAAAGCTGTCCATTTTCATCTCATCGTCGGACGTGTGGATGTAGTAGATCTTGTTGCCAGCGAGCTGCAGTTGGGTGAAGGTGGAAATGGGAACACCTGGGTGGTCAGTGCTCTCTAAGTGACCTCTACTAGGTGCTCTTGTGATGCTGAAGCTGAGGAATTCATCAGGACTGTTAATATCGGAGGTGCTGAGGAGGTCAGTGGTAAGAGTTACTCTCCCTCCTTCTTTTAGAGTCACGCCTTTGTTGATAACATCTGGAAAGACCATGTCAATGCTTCCAATGTTGATGTAAAAGTAACGGTCAATAAGGGGATTGATGCCATCTGTGACGTCGAACTTTAGCAGGTCACGGATTCCCTCTTGGCCTGTGTGTACATACTGGATGAGCTGTTTGTCGATTTCGTCCTGTGTGAAGTTCATCCCGAGGGTAATATTACCTAAAACATCACCAAACTTGCTGATGCGCTGAAGGTAGCCTTGGCCCGGGCCGTAACGCACGACATATGTAAGCTCTTTGTCTTCAGAGTCGAGATCTGTGGCCTTCAAAACCCTGTTGCTGATGACTTTTGTCTCTCCAATCTCAACATCAAGGCCATCATTTATAGCCATTCTTGGTGTCTCGTCGTCTACAGGAATAACCATGATAAGAACTGTTTTTTCCACTGAGTGTTTCCCATCTGAGAGTTTGATTACAAAGCTGTCTTCTTTGGTCTCTGAGTCGTCGTGCTCATAGACAATGTTGGATCCCTCTTTGATCTGTTCCAGGTTGAATTTCTCCACAGGGATGGTGCCAGTGCTGAGCTGCTGAACTATTGTACCGTGCTTGGGATTTTTGATGATCTCAAAGTGCAGCTCATCTCCAGGGATGTCAGCATCAGCCGCGTTCAGAATTGGTGTATCAATAACCAGACTCATGCCCTCCATGACCACAAACTCACGGATGAAGATCTCCGGCTTCTCATCATTGGCTGGAATGATAACAATGGGGAAGAAGTGGCGTTCAGAGAAGTTAATACCATCTGAGCAACGGAAGGTGAAACGGTCTTCCACAGGTTCAACCCCTTTGTGGATGCTTTGGACGTAGTAGATGTGACCGAGGGCAATGTCTTTAATGGTGAAAGCAGTGATTGCTGTCCCTGCCCTGGATTTCTCAGAACCTGCAGCTGGAGAGATGTTCTCCACGTAACCAGATGTTGGTTGGACGATGATGGTGCACAGGATATCATCATTGTCAGTGTCAATATCCTCAGCTTGGATGTGGTTGACAGTAATAACATTCTTCTCCCCTTCCAGTCCAACAAACTGCTCTCCGACACTGACGATAGGTGGAATGCTGTCAACAGGAAGGATGGTGACGTGAACTGTCACACCTTGGACCTTGTTGCCACCAACGACCCACTGCTCGGACAAATCAGATAGAGTAAGGTTGAAGGAGTCATGTTCTTTGACAGGTCCGATTTCACCAGATGTGTGAGCATACACCACTGCTCCATTAATGATGTCTTCCTGGGTGAATCTCTCAGCAGGAGCACCATTTACCAGGATTTCACCCAGCCTGGGAGGCTCTTCAACAATGAAGGTGAGCCGGAAATCATCTGTGTCTTCATCGCGGCCTTGAATGACATTACTTGTAATCTCGGTGGCTCCGTTCTCCAGCACATCGATGGCTGCTCCGACTAGACCGGCTGGAAGCATAATCGTTGGGATCTCGTCATCAACTGGCTCGATGGTGATCTTAATGGTGATGGGTACCTCATGGAAACCGTCACTGACATCAAGCTTGATGGTGTCACTGAGGGATTCCTCCCCACCGTGGATGTAAGTTAGGCGACCATTTGCAATGTCTTCAAGGACAAATGTTTCACTGTTTGCCATGTCAATCCCCAAAAACTGCAACTGTCCATACTGAGGAATCTGAGTCAGGGTGAAGATGATATTTTCGTCATCTGTATCTGTGTCTGTGGCATGCAGCTCTTTCTTAGTGATGATATATGAACTTCTTTCCCTAACAGTGAACCCTGTGTTGGTGATCAGTGGGGGTTTGTTGTCCACTGGCTGCAGGAAAATGGTGAATAGTCCATCTAACGTGTTACCAGAAGTGTCTTCCACAATGAAAGTGAACTGACCCACTTTTGGAGTGATGCCCAGCTCCTGGTCTGGAGGCTTGTAAGCCACTTTGTGGTGATTAACCTGGGCCTGTGTGAACTCTGTAATTACAGTGTCAGGGTTGTCAGTCAGTACAATGTCACCTAAGGGTGCTGGATTATTCTCGTCTGTGTCAGTTGGGGGCTTAATGATGGTGTACTTCAGGTCCCTGTCATCTGAATCTAGATCACTATAACACAAGTATTTTTTCTTGAAGTGCGTGAGCTCATACTCCTGAACTGTCATGTGAAGGGTGGTGCCGGGAAAAATCTCTGGGGCAAGGTCATCAACGGGATGGATTTTGATGGTGAACATGTGTTCGCCAGATTGATTAGGAGGGTCATTATCATCTTGGACCCGGAACACAAACTGATCAATCACAGTGGTGGTGCTGTGGGGTCCGATGTGACGGTAGAACAGCTTTCCATCCAGAATATCCTGCTGAAACCATTCAGTTACCACCTGCTCAAACATCTCATCTGTCTCACTGAACTTCCAGAGAGACGGGTCAGAGGGAGGCTCCACTTGCCTTAGCAGGAGCTCCCCTACAGTTGAGTAGGGCGCCTCCAAGATAAACTTAATGGTGGAGTCTTCTGAGTCAATATCTGTGGCACTCAGGATGAAGGGAGAGATCTGCATCACTTCATTCTTGAATAGCACCAGGCCGGTGTTAGCATTGATAATAGGCGGCTCATCATCAGTGGGAGCAATAGTGATGGGGAACAAAAACTCCACTTCATTACTGCCATCAGTCATTCTAAAAATAATGTTGTCGCTGTAGGTATCACTGCCGTCATGCTGGTACACCACAATGCCGGCGTCTAGATCGGCAGGTGTGAAGAATTTCCTGCGAGCGCCGAGCATGGTCAGCTCTCCATGCTTTAAGCCGTCAACAACAGTTATTCTCACATCTTCCAGGTTATCCTCATCACTAATCTCTAAATTCTGGGAGCTGGAGAGAGCTCGGGACTGCCCTTCAAACAATAGCTGCCCTGTATTTTTGGTCGCGACAGGAGCCAAGGTATTCATAGGCTTCACCACAATCATAAAGGCAAATGGATCGGACACGGCTCCATCAGTGTCTACAATTTCAAACTCTAGCTGGAAAATCCTTTCTACTTCTGAGTCCTCTGAGGGTGGCTTATACGCTATTTTAAGATCTTTGATGTCTCTCTGATAGAAAGAGGTGATGGGCAGGTTTCGATCATCTGTGCTGATGATATAGCCCTGCTGAGGGCTCAGTGGTGTGGTTATGTTGAAGATTAAATCATCTGGGTCAGATTCAACATCCTCAGCAGCCAGCATGTCACTTGTTATAGCTGTCATCACAAACTGATCAACCTCCATCATCATCATGGCTACAAAGCTGGGTTTAGGAGCGGTATTCTCTGCACCCTCTTTGATTCTAACCATCATTTGGAAATGCTCTTGCATTATGGTGTTGCCTTCGTTATCCTGCAGCTCTACCATCATTGGAATATAGTCTCTGTTTGGTGAGTTGGTTTTAGCTGTGTGCTTGTAGCGAATGCCCTGTTGCACAAACTCATTACAGTCAATCATTTGGCCATTTGAGGGGTTATTCAAAAGAGTGCCATACCTGGGAAGACCTCCAGCGCCGACCAGAGTGGCGATCTTACACTGTGTGACACCGTCCTCAAAGGAAAACTCCAGAGCCTTTTTGTCAATAGGGTTGCTGTCACCACTGAGCTTTTCAACATTGAGAGGCATATTCCTGGTGAGGATCTCAAGCTGCTGGAAAACCACCTCCACTTCCAGCATGAAAGGGATGATGACCGTGTCTGTCTGGGAGTCATAACGAAGCTGCAGCTTCACACGATCCTTGCTGGGGCTCCGAGATCCAAAATGAGTGTATTTCACTTCATCTGGTCCGAACGAACAGGGGAACTTTTTAGGGGTCAGCATCCCAGGTTTCTGGGCCAGTGGGTCATTGTCCAAAACTGTGATGTGGCAGCGGTCACCAGGCTGCACTTCTGTTACCAGGTCATTCACAGGGTCCAGAAACACAGACCTCCCAAAAGGCACCCTGATCCCATTGTTAGCAATGATGATGTTGTCTTCATT
Source organism: Epinephelus moara (assembly GCF_006386435.1). NCBI lineage: Eukaryota > Metazoa > Chordata > Actinopteri > Perciformes > Serranidae > Epinephelus > Epinephelus moara. The sequence goes on along the minus strand of NC_065510.1, from coordinate 21,974,987 downwards.
AGGTCCAGATCTGTGGTGATAAAGGTGAGCGGGGTCAAACGGCTCTGCGTCTGCTGAGGCAAAGCAGAAGCTGAGAGCAAATGTCACAATCAGGCATTTTAAAAGTGTCCACTTTTGACAAAGTGGGAAACTTTGCAGACAACCAGCCATATCCACTGCTAGTTGCCTTGCAATTTATTTTTTACAAGTCAGCAGTAGCCGGCAGAGTCCTGTCCCAAGAGGGGAAAAAGCATCAAAAAAGTAAACTCTCTGTGATGGTTTGGGTCTTGGAGTGTGTCCTCTGTGCCTCTCTGTTTCTGTGTGGCCACACAGAGACACAAGTGTGGTGAATGCTGCAGGGCTGTGCAGGTAATAATGAAACAGTAGACAGTGACAGGCACTGGCTCCTCCTTCTGTCAGCACTGGGAGGGAGCCTCCTGCCCCCATGGCTAATTTAAGAAAGACCATTGGACAAGACTGTGAAAGTGCTCCCCCCCAACCAACACCCACTCTTCTCCTCTTCTGTCACTGAAAAAGGTGGGGGATAAAATGCAGTGCAAAAACTTCTCTAACCTCACAAACACTGTCACTGTCTGTTTATTTTATTTAAGTTGTTACAAATTTGACAGTTTATACTGTATTTATATATTAAAGATTAGGGAAACAGCTGTGCTTTTGTGGATTTTCACTACAATTCATTTCTAAATAAATGTAAGAAATACTTTTGCAAATTACAGTGCACATAATAATTGATGTTTATGTAATAATGTATGTTGGATTATTATTGGAATGCATGGGACCGGTGCCTTCTAATGGGCAAATGCTGTGCACTTAAATTGAATTAATAAAGCAATAAACATTCCGTCTTGTGGATGATTAACGGTTTGCACAGTATGAAGTTGACTCTGGTCAAGTATCTCTTCAAGAGGTTTAAAAGTCACTTTGAAGTCAGGTTTATCCTCTGATGTATCTTCATTGACCTGTGTGATTTCACACACTGCTTCAGAGGGTGATGAAGGGCTCTAAGAGCGGGAACTATGTGAATGAAGTAATCACTAATTACAGTACCATCAAAGCTTCTATGTCAAGTTCAAATATGGCATCCCAGCACTATTTCTGTGTGGAGGGGAATCATTCTGCAGGGCACAACTCAACCTCTTACACCTCTTAGTTAACTGTGACATACAGAATGCAATGTAGTTATTGTGGATTTGTTCTGTATTGTAAATAATGCAATGCATTTTGTATATATTTGAGCTCTCACTCAGGCTTCAATAAACAAAAAAGCAAAGTTTATTACACCATCAGCATAATGAGACAATGCACATGATCTGTGTGAAGAGATCCTCCAAAGGCTTTTGTTTTCTGCTCTCAAGGCAAAGTGCCTCTGAGGTCGTGTCGTGTCAGTGGGACACCTCGGCACCGGAGTGGCCATTAGTCCCGCACACAGGCACAATAACCTGAAATCAGTTGGCAGGACAGGTGCATGGACAGTGTGTTGTCTCACACACAGAGAAAAGACAACACAGCTCAAAATACTGCTGAGACAGATTTGAGTTTTCTGTCCACAAGTCTCAGTTGTTAATCCTGAATAAAGCCGACATTGTCCAAGACAGCCACTTAATATAAGATTTAACCCATGTAGTATGCAATCTTGGAAATCCCCTCCTCTGTTATGACATGGTCTGATGGCAGATATCATCTTTTCTTTGCCAAGATGATTTAGGAAATCCAATTATGTGTGCATGGATGTGCCAATCCTAGTGGCACAATCATTTTTATTTTAGCAAGGACAGGTGAAATCTATCAAGAAAATACATTGTATAGGCTTTTTCTGCAGTGACACTGACTAAGCACAGCATGGAGGAATCAAGCAGCCACACTGGATGCAGTGAGAATGTGAGAATGTGTACTCGGTATGGTGCACAAGGTCATGTTAAGATAAAAATACCTAGTAGCCTTTTATGGGTCATCTTTTGAGTCGGGCCTGACACTCGATGAAGTGATGTGTGTGCATTGCTCAAACACTTTCACACTGGTCTTTCAAACGAAATTGTTGAAATTTTTTAAACTTTTAAGAGTTTTTATTGTTACTGATGTCAGTGATTATCAGTTACGGCACAGCAGGATAAATCTTATATGCAGGTACGCGTTTTAATAGATAAATACAGCTGTAAATTCATCAAGTGTAGCACCCATGAAAAGTGCTCATGATCAATTAATCATTCTAATGCACAAGAATGCAAGATTAAAAATCTGTTGTAGGAAATAATTTGCAGGGACAACTTTAAACAATCAGTATATGAACAAGTTTAATTTGATACTGTAACTTCAACAATTTAAATTAGTATTCTGTAAAAGTTCCTCTGTTTATTGGACATGATAATACTTTTGGGACAACACCGTGAACCACTCAGCAACCTTCCCCTAAGCGTGGGCCAAATAGCAGAGATGCCATATGCATCCAGGCATTCTGTATCACACTTTTCATTGCATCCTCTAAATAAATCTTGCCCTCCTCACTTGACCGGCCAAGAATAAAAACGGGGACACACACACCATTGGGTGTAACTATAGAAACAAACACACCAAGCTTTTTATACTCTGTTACTCCTGGATTTCACTCACATTCTTCGAACGGTGAAGAAGTGCACTGCAGGAAAATATCAAGAGAACTGGACTGAAATGTCAGACATGAATCACAAATCCAAATTAATTTTAAAAGAGAAAATGCTCATATTGATTCCTGGGCCACATTACAAATGAAGCTACATCTCCAGCTCTACTGGTTGATACAGAAAGAGAAACAGCTCCTAAATGCATCTTTTCTCGAGCTGCAGCGTGGCATTCATCAAGCCATTAGTTTGACTTTGTCCAGTTTAGATATCAAAGACACGACATGCCTTTAATGAGCGTCTAAGGTAAACACAGGGAGAAGTTGGGTGGAGGCCAGGCCCTGCTACCCAGGATCAACTCTTCATCCAGGGGGCAGCTCATGATGACAGCAAGCAGTAATGACCTCATGATAGATGGAAAACAAAGCCCAAGTGGATACTGTCCCTGTATCTCTAACAGCCACACAGGGAGAAGACAGGATTTGCTTTCTTTCCTCCTGGTGCAGTTGTTGCGTCTGTCAAGATGAGACCGCGTTCAGATCAGATCTTTCATTAAGCTCTGGAGAAAGATGTCTTCCTTAAATAAAGTACTTAAGTAAACATGTGAGTTGGCTCTTTCTTTTCGTTTTTTTTTTTTTACTGAGACATTTGTCATGTTCTCAGCACATCAGTGGTGGTGGCTATTTTTCCTTTTAGCTGTGGGGATGGATCAGTCCTCCACTTTGGTTCAGATCAAAATGTCTCAAATAACTACTGAATGGATTGCCATGAAATTTGGTACAGACATTCATGTGCTCCTCAGAGTGATTTTTGATAGCTTTACTCAAGCCTACAATATTTTTGTAAAAGCAATGCATCAAATAATGAGACAACAATTTGGCAATGAACCCGCAGAGAATTATTACCTGAACTTAAAGCTAACCTCGGCTTCATAGAGTTTTGTGGTGAGTTTCAACCATAGACTAAAAGAAGTGGACATAGCCACCATGATGTCAGTTTGGCATTTTGGCCATCACCATCTTGTTTTTTAGAGGCAGAAGTGAAAATATTTGGACAAGAAAGTGGAGCCATGCAGGTGCAAGGGCTGGATCTGACCGAGAACCAAGGTAGCCACGCCCTATAACTTAGCATACCCCGCAAGCGTAAGTTTGAATCTCTGTGGGACCATAATTTACAAAATGAACATCACGCTATGCTGAGAAGACTTGAAACTAGCACTTGAGACCATAAACTCGTTAGGAAAATGTTTATAGGGGTAATAAATCAAGTGAGAGGAAGGGTTATTTCCTCAGCTCTGAATACATTCTGACCTCTTTTTCACAACCAGTGGAGTCGCCTCCTGCTGGCCAATAGAAAGAATGCCGGTTTAAGGCACTTCAGTACTGGCTTCACTTTTCAGACCCAGAGATAACCCCTTAGTTTCAACTCATTGTTTAGCTCCCTGGCCTGCCACCTTATTGTTTCACTCTTTTTGCTCTGTAAGTGTATTTTTTGGCTGCAGCAGGCAACTGTTTCTAGCAAAAAATGTCTAAAAACTGACTGTACTCAAAATTAGCAACTAGCTGGAGGACTTAGCGCAGGATAAAGAGTCAGATATTTCCCTCAGGAGTTGGTAGAGACCAAAATAGAGCTAAAAGAGAGGGCATGTTGGACTTACATTCACATCAGGTGAACAGAAACACGACTCTCAATAATAATGTTGCTCTGTAACTGCTGGATGTGTAAATAGCAACTGTTTGCTAACAAGTTAGCCTCATCAACTTAAAGGTGATGATGTGTCAATGTTATGTTGACAACTTCTTTCCGGTTTCATCTTGCTCCATCCTCATTTTTATTTGTCCTGAATTTTAGTTAAATACAATAGTTTTCTGGTTTATTCCCAGCTGTACTTTGTGTTTAGTGTTAATTTGCAAATGTTATCATGCTAACATGCAAAACTAATGGTGTGTCTCAAACCACATACTTCCGTTAGTACACTTCTATGTAGTATACTGTGTGCACTATGTACTCATTGGCGTTGGAGTGGCGATGTTTCAAACCAAACACGGCCGTTGTGCATTCACCGGAAATGACAACCGCAAATTAGCTAGTTAGCAAACTAGCATTAGCATTCGAGTTATTGTTCGTGGTACAAACACATGTATTTGTACTCAAAATAGTAAGTGTAAGTACAGAAGTATGCGATTTGAGACACAGCATAAGATTTTGACCATTGTAAACACTTGCTAAACATCTGCACATTAGCGCTTGTGAGCATCTTAGCATGCTGATGTTAGTATTTAGCTCAAAGCACTGCTGTACCCACTCAAAAAACTGAAACACTGACTTTAATTAAATTTATTTTGTCAACAGATTCCAACACTAAAAGCTTAAGAACAGAAAAAATTATATATGAAAATATTCTAAATAGGAAAATAATTTGGACAACCTAGTTGATGTCATTGTTTAAAAAAATAGGTCAGCAAATGTGACCTATCAAAATTCAATTATTACACTAGAGACCATCTTGGGATTGGATCACACTAGCCACGATACAGCCATCTGCTATTTAAAACAAATGTTGGCCAGGGGCGCGAAGTGTGGCTCAATGGCATCTTAACTACTTCCTACCCTTCTACTTCTGGCCTTGTTGCTAAGACCACACCCAACTTTAAACTCAGCCTTTATTGTGACTGCATCTTGCACAGTGCAGCATTATCGCATTGACAAAAATCTGTTCATAGACAGACGTACAGTACAGACAGACAGACAGACAGAAAGACATACAGTACTGACATACAGTACAGACAATACCAGCCATAGCGATGTTGTTGGCCTGCTAAACATTCCACAACTTAGCACACTGACAGAGGCTTTGATGGATGTTTTCCCGTTTTCAAAGGAAACACTTTTAATCCTCATTCTTCACATTCTGAGCGTGTCGCTTATCACTCAATAGCATCTCAACCATTCATACAGCTGATGAACAGCTCAGTCCAGCTGTGCAGGACACTTGATGTGCATCACTGATAGAGAGCGTGTTTGTGCCTCGAGACAATGCAGAAGGTCAACTACAGGTAAAGGTCAGCAGCATCAGAGCTACTCTACCAAACACACCCAGCTGCTACCTCCACATACAGTTCATTAAGTGAATATATAAATTTCAGCTTGCTTGTAGGAAAATAACAACCAAATGCATTTAAACAGATTTACAGCTCAATTCCCCCCCATTATCTTGATACATGATCACGCAAACATCAAAATCTCATCTTCCTGCATCAAGCCTGTTTCTTGTACTGGGATAAAACATGTTTCTGTCCTGAGGAGAGAATCCATCTTGTTATTGACCATCATCTCGTGTCATGTGCTTGACTTTGCAGATACTTTCACATTTTACTCGTTCAACTCCAGTCGCAGTTCATCATTTAATTTATGTTTTGTAAGAGGAAATTAATGTCATGCTCCCGGAACAATTCCCTGCCTTGAAAGCAACAAGGGAACTATGCAATAAGCTTTTTCACTTGTACAGGCACTCTAACTGCAGAAGAGACATGTACTAGGTATTTAACCTGCAAACACTATCTCCCATAGGATTAAATGATGAGATACCATGGCATGTCATGCAATAATGGATTTGGGGATCTCAAAAGAAGCTGCAGGGCCGATGTGTTCATCCATAAGATCAACATTTTGTGTAAATTATCTTGTAAATAGCCTTTATTGTGTAAGGAGCTTGAGTTTTCTATGTTTTCCTATGTTTGTCTTGTTCCCTTGTTCTGTCTTTTATGGGATATGTGACATATGGTGCACAGGCTGTTGTCAATTATTGAGAAACACAGCCACAGTTGATTAATTCCCCCACACCTGTGCACACCTTTGAAATGGGTGAAGCAGTTTCTTTTTAAGCTCAATGTCTGAAATAATGGTGTTGAACACTCTTGATGAAGAGAGATATTTGTGATTGCTGCTTGTCTTCTCTCTGTTTGTTTCCTTTTGCTAGCCCCTCTTGCACTAGAGATCTCAATCTCCCTGAGAACACCTGACTATATATATATTTAAAGGATTACCGGGAGAATGTGTGAAGTAGTCCAGGAAAGTACCTCGGACAGATTCTTTGAAAACAAGCTATGACGTCAGAGAGGTGGCTCACCCCTGATAAACTTCTTGTCTCCTTAGAATAGCTGAAGAAGATTGCCCCTACATTCTCCTCACTACGCGCTAGCATCCTAATCATCCGGCCTGTTGTAAATATACACAGCATATAAATAGAGGATACTGAGACCTGAGACATTTGGATCCAGTTCCGAGGAGGAACAGGTTTGTGTTCTGCTGTACTGGATGATTTGGTGCAGGGTGTCCATGACTGCGGTCAGGTTTGAGGGGCAGGCGCACAAATTTTAGATCCGCTCCTGCCATCACTGCCGCACCGCAGGCTCAGTGCAACATTTCATCTGCTTAATGGTGGATTAAAGCATCCTGCGGGCGGATTGATATAGGCCGGAGCTATCACTTGTCTTTAAAGGAGAGCGGAAGCCCATGGAAACAGGCTGGATATAGCAGCTGGATCAGACCCAAACACTGGGCAACACACCACTGTAGATGGAAATTATAAAAATATTATATGGCTCATGAAATTAAAGAGATCCATATATTTAGGCGAGTCCTCCAGTGATGAGCTGAAACCCCACACACCAGTTAATTGTGCTTTATTGTGTGTTGAATGGATAACTGTTTTATCTTAACCACACTGAGTGAAATAAAACAAATAGCATCATAAAAATATGATTCATCTTCCATCCAAGTCTCTGTTTAAGGTTTAATTAGCAGCAATAACGACCTCACTACACATCTACTACTGGACAACACCGGTTCCAAAATCAGAAAGATAGTTCCTGACCCAGGTATGTGTGCAGCACAGTGTCGGGGATTCCTGTCTTTTAACACTGTCACTTTGAACTAAATGTGTTTGCACCTGGAGCTCATGTTTGCACTTACAGTAAAACGAGACGGGGGCGATCTAAAGAAACAGTTCGTGAAAGTCAGCAGGGGAGCAGCACAGATACAGTATCCAGGACTCAACAAATGCTATATGACCTGATAATTATTTTTCTCAGGTCAAAGGAGCACATGAAACCTGTGAATTATTTCAGTATATCAGTGGATGCCAGTATGTGCTGTTTGTGTATTTCTATATCCTCCTGAGACCCCAGCTTTTGTTTATTGTGCATTTTTAATTTCTCCTAGTTATTTGGGATGAAAAGGACCTGATAAATATATATATAAAAAAATAAACATTGTCTTTTAACAGGAAGTAGGTTTTTTGGGGGAAAAAAGTCCTCAAATGAGAATATTGGGTTTATTTTTAATGAAACAAGTGTGTAATAAAGTATAAAACAGTTCATTTCAAAGCCTGAACACAGCTGTGCAAATGCTTAAGTACAAATAATGCAACATATCTAAAAGCCTTATGATTTATTTTTTATAATCGTCCTCAAATGAAACAACAATGAAGTCCCAACGTCCTCAAACTTGACGATAATAAAGTCCCAATGTCCTCAAATGAGTCCTTCCTAATTAATAGCATCTTAGCATGTTACTGTTGCTAAAGTTGGTCAAATTTGTTGCTATATCAAACTGCAAACAATATTAAGTATAATAAACAAGCTTCAACCATAAACTGTGATGAGGTTTTGAACCTTGTCACTTTTGTGTCGAGATCAGCTGCAGACTGACTTGGCAGAGATGGCTGCCATCTTGTTTTTATATGGACAAGTGTATCACGGTCTTACTTAAGGCAGCATATAGATGCCACACCAAAAAGAAAAAAAAAAATCATTATCAGATATTAACATTACAGTAACTTTTCATGTTAAAAAAAAATCTTGTAATAATATAAAAAAAACCCCATCACATACAGTATAACACAAAAAAACATTTTATTTTATTAACTGATCCTGACATTTTTTTTTTTTTTTTCCTGGCGTGGCATTAATACGTTGCCGTACTCATCACCACTAGATGCCACAAAAAAAAAAGTGTCCACGATTGAGGACAACAGGTCTATGTTAAGCAGGATGAAGTATAAGGTGCAGGAAACCCAAAAGGTAATGTCCATATATGAGGACACAGGAGGATATATTTTATTCATAATGTGGATCTATCACTAATTGATCAAGACCACTAAACAAGGTGTGAATAAATTCCTTCTAATTGTAAATAATATCAAAAACATATGGGACAGTTAAAATAAATCCTTTAATACATTCATAGGACATTCATATTATTGCAATTATTCAGCATAATGGAAACTTAACTACTGAATGGGAACAGCCTGGAAGAGCAAAATGCAGCATCTACAGTAATAACATCCTAACATTGATACAAGAGCACTTATTTCAGACTAACGATCCCATTTTGTCTTATTTTTCTGTATATTAAATTCTTGTTGTTATTATATATTACAAATGTGTACCAAAATACTAAAATACCAAAATGTATGATATTTTACGGATATCTTTGATCAGGGAGTCTGCAGTGAATTTAGAAAGCCAATACTTGTATTTACACCTACATGGCATTATAATAGTATTTATGTATTTACATTATTTAATAACCATTGATAAGATGAACAGCTTAAAACCCTTTGTACCAGTAACACTTTACCCTTAGTCCCCCTATTTAAGCAGTATAGACATATTTAATGCTTTAAAACACACTATAATGTAGTTGTAAGCCACTTTAAGGACATTGTTAAGTGTTTATTATTGTTTAGTATTTGCCAGCAATTATAACTTCTCCTATGAAGAAATATTTTAAATTAAAACAGCTGTATTTCTATACTGTAAATCCACAGCAGGAGTTATAGTCATTGACAAATACATTAATGAACACATATATCTGTTTACGACCACATTATATTGTGTTATAAACAATTTATTATATGTTTATATATTGTTTATGAATGCTTCTTTTGTTCTTAAGATATTTGTGACAGTTAGAAGTAAGAACTCAGCCTTAATGGTATGCAGTTTACCCAGCGAGCTACCGGGCATCCCATATACTGGTCAGGTCTATAGTAAATAGGGAGGACTTGAAATAATGTGTTACCTAGTACAAAAAAATAATAATATTTAGACTACAAATCTAGTAAATTGTGAACGTTTGTAGAAAAAAAAAGAAAAAAAAATAAATTCAGCTATTGGTAAAATACTTGAAAAGCTGAGCTCAGCTGACATTTAACTTCAAAAAAAGCTGCTGTGTTACAAGAAAATTTGTTTCCAACCAGGAGGCAACAGACAACTAGGTCTCACAGTCGTGTCCTCCACCGTGGTCACTTCTTCAATCTGAAAGAGAGAGAGAGAGAAAAAAAAAGCACAGAACAATGAAAACACTGTATCCTGTCCCATAGTCACGTGTCCTGCAATCACCTGCTTTTTCCCCTTGTAACTTCTGCTTTGGCCAAGTTTATGTGGCCTTTGCCATGACCTTTGACCTCTACAGAGAAACATCTGTTTGAGGGAAAGGATAGCTGACATAATCCTGCCCCACATCTATTGATGTGATTTACGGTTAACCGTTAAGCAGCTGCGAAAAAACAGGGTAGTCACTGAACGCTATGTGACAGCAGCAGAGGGTGGGTTAATCTGTGGATTTATCCAAATATTTGTCTAAATAAATACATAATTAGCTTTCAACAGGTTGAAAGTCCCGCTGGGCTGCTGCACTTTGACAGTCATTCCAAACCAACGTCATATTTCAAAGTTTCAAAGTTTCAAAGTGCTATTTTGTTCTCTCTAATCTGAACTGCATCCAATATAAAGGAGTTTGGTTTAAGACCTGTGACTACTGAGGCTCAGGTTGCAGGTAAGACTCCACATTGATCTTAGTTTATACAGCTATGCTGAGCTGAGCCACAGGGATAGATTGGGATCTGTGGAGACCAGTTAGCCACTATAGTGAAACCTGGCTGCTGAGAGATTGGGCATTCCAGGGGGGATTTAGCTGTGTGGAAGAAAATGCTCAACTGAATCCCATGCAAGGATGTGCATCCTTTTCAGTCACCCTCAAACAGAAAACCCACAAATGCCTTTCAGGTAAAACAATGACACTTTGTGAGAGCATTTTTTGAGGTCTTTTGTGCATCTTCTGCTTAAGACTTTTCAAATAATTGTTTGTGGAGGTAAAAAATATAGGTTAGAAGTTAAAATCTTAATGTCCCTTACATCTCCACACCTGAACATTATGAGATTTGTCACCGGACTGATCTTGTGTGTACTTTTTGAAGTGATGAATGTCTTTATTGGGGCTTTAAACGTGACAAGGGGCGTGCACAAAAACAGAAGTCAGCACAACTGGAGCGATAAAATGGATCAGAGCAGATGACTGATAACTCCAAGGTTAAGTATCCTGAACAAAAATGAGGGATGTTGTTCACAGCAAAACACGACACAGATATACGGCTCAGTCGTAAATAATCGGACAAAGAATTTCACGCAAATACGTAAACATGTCAGACACAAAACTGATTTATTATTAAAGGTATTCAAGTAATGCAGAAATATGTCACATTGACCAGTTCAGCTACAAGTGAAAGTATTGTGTCTGAGCTTAAGATGGTGCTTACAGTTGTGTCAGATATATACAGATATTGTCTGATGAAGTGTGACTAAAATAGGGTCAGGTTCAGGTTTGAATCAGGGTTAAATAAGGTTTGGCCTGAGGTCAGGGTTAAGGGCCAGTCACACCAGCTTTAATAATTGCAAATATTGGCAACAAAATCGATTCATTCATATGCAATTGTTGCCATCAGAAGATTTACCCTTAGGAGGTAAGTAAATCTGCACACTTGCATGCACTGAGTTCAACTTAGGGAAACTTTGACACATTAATTTGTGCCACTGGCTGATAGAAAGCCATCTCAGTGGTGCTGACCTTTGAGGGAATGATGTGCTGGATAGTCCAAAATGGCAAAAGTTGATGTAGCTTATTAACTTTGTTACGCCAAGTACTTTTATTTAACCCTCCTCTGTCAGAATACACTGCTCACCAAAAGAGGAATGGTGTGCAGAAAGTTATGACACAGGAGTCGATAGGGTAACTACCTCTTTTAAAGGTGCAGTATGTTATTCTGGAGAATGATAGATGATTGTTGAGTCTCATTCCCAAGTTATTATCACTGCTTTGAGTTGGGAGTTTGTTCCGACTATCAGCTGTTGGTCGTCAGTATTTGACAATCGGAAATGAGACTCAACAATCAACTATCTTTCTCCAGAGGTGCATACTGAGCCTTTTAAAAGAACTGAGCAAACTTATTGTTACTTCAGCGACCACGCTTTGCTAGCTAGCTAGCCCTTCAGTAGCTCTTCACCATGTTAAATTAATTCTGAGAAAAAACTGGATGGGTGAAGTAAACGGCCAAAAACAATGAAACTAGAAATAAGTTTGGTGAGCTATTTTGACAAAATAGCCTGTTAGCGGCTAGCTCAGCAGCTATAGTTTACTAGTAGTCCGGGGAGTAGTCACTACATCACCAAGCTTCTAGAGCCACACATTTCGGAAGGATGGACTGATACATTTCTGGGGTGAGATACACAAAAAAAAGAACAGCAAATGAGTTGATGCTGAATCTTTCCTATTAAAGTCAGAGTAGTGGTTCCCAACTGGTGAAACGCAGTCCAAAAGTCGGTCTTGGGTCCATTCTGAATGGACCGCAAGTGACTCACAAACGTTTCAAGTTTGTTAAAAACAAACTTTATTGGAAGTACAGTGAATTTTTGGCACAGAGAGTTTATTTTTTAGTGCTGTTTGCTGCTGTAGAGTGAGTGACTAATGGACAGCTACTTGACAGACAGCAAATTACCATGAAGATATGGCCAAACACAAATACGATGCTGAATGTATTAAATTGTGTGGAACTGAACTAATGACTAAGGAGAAATCTGGACCCTGAGGCTGGACCAGCTGGGAACCACTGAGTATCAGCATTGGATTATTCTCGTACATTGGTACCTGTTACCTTGTACTGATTATTACATACTGCTGGTGGTGTTGAATATACTTCTCAGGCTTGACGTGCAGATCTCATAAAAATTCTTCACCACTTTGACATGAACGTTTCAACATCAAATGAGTGACATCAAGCGAAAGGAAACTAAAGTTTTAACATTTTTAGCAACTTTCATTGAGCATCATCTGAGATTCCACCTGCATTCACTTTAAACTGTGTGTGAATGATGAGAGACAGAGATGTAATAAAGCCACGGTGTTAGTTTGACAGTTTGACACTGCCTGAGGAATGTGGAGTTGATGCCGGAGGCGATACCAGCAGGTGAATGAATGTCCGTCTGTCAGCAGGCCTCCTGATCACAGCGGCTCTGCCAACTGCACAAAGCCAGGCCAGGAATGTCTAAACCAGTCTGGAGAGGACAACAGGAGAGGAAACTGCCCCTACAACTGTAAACCTCCTGGGGTTTGGAGTCGCAGGTCACTGAGAGAGTCAGCTGCATTGGGGTCCGGGCATGTGGGTGTGAAAATGGTTGCATCTTCATGCTGTGCTGATTGTTTTAGAGCAAATTTAAACTTTAGCCATGTGAGCAGCCTGGCTCTGAGGATCGCGATGTTGGTTGGTCAGTTGATGACTTGACAAGTTGATATTTTGACAGTTTGGCTTCTGAATGTACTTAAAGTGCCACTACTATCTGGCTTTTTATAATAGTTGCTCAATGGTGCCCCCAGAAATTTTTCATAAGGGTGGACAGATGGGAGCACTGAAAAACCTTAGAGAGGCACACCAAGAAGTTAATCTCAGGACTTTGATTATCCTGTTGTAGTATGTAGGCCTGTTAAAAACAATGTCAATATCGAGAGTTAAGGAATCGCATACTGATATATTATGAGTTCTTATTTTACAGTTCATGTTACTAATTATCTGATATGCACAGACCACTACATTTTACAGTGCAGTAAAATGTTTTACAGTTTTACAGTTCACATTTTGAGCTCCACAATAATCCTGTTTTAATGTGTTATGAATTGAAATATGTTAGATTATTCATTGTTCTTCAAATACGCTGGTTGTCCTTTTCCTCAAAAAGACAAATATAGAATCTTGATTTATTTCATTTGAAATTTTAATTTGAGTACAGTGGATGTAAGGAACAAAACATTTCCTGGGAACAAGCCCTCTCAAGTTTAGGGGAGATTCGTGGGTACACATGAACCCGTTTTCATTCAGATATCTTGAGGTGAGAGTTCAAAGGACTCAGTGCTTTATTTAACACCCTTCCCAAAAAGCTATTCCGACATAGCTGGCACAAACGGATGCCTCAGGCCCTGTTTAGACGACAAGGGTTTCTCTAAAAACGGAAAAGTCTGTCCTTTGTGTTTTAAAAAACTTCTGCGTTTATATGACGACGTTATTGAAACGATCTCCGTTCACCAAAACAAGGAAGACACAATGGTGAAAGCATGCACGGATAACTTTGTCTGGATGGACGACGAGGTGGAGTTGCTACAGTAACAGATCTACACTTCACTTCAAATCAACAGGGTGAGCAGCACAAACAGAGCTCAGCATTGTTGTATAAGAATGTGTAGCTACCAGGTGCCTGTGGATATGTTGAGTTCTAATAACAGTACTGTTGGTTTGTTCAGCTTTGTCTGAATAGATAAATAAAAAAATTGAATGATATAAAAAACACTGTCATTTTTGGCATTCTGGCATTTAGTCCAAAACACTACTGTCCCGCCCACCAGTGTGGTTGTTTACTTTAACAGCGCTTTCAGTGATTTATGATCTCTGTCAATCATGACAACTATGTTTGCTTGCTCAGAGATTGTTAATACACACCCAAGCTTACACCCTGATTTTACAAATTTCCAAACAACAGTAACTTCTCATTATCTCATCATCAACTAGACGGCTGTTTCCTCCTCACAGAGGGTGACTTACAAAAAAGAACAAAGCACTAGTATCTAGGCAGAGTAGAGGCAACACTATCGACACATCACAAAATGTCAAGGGTCAATTGTACACAGCTAACCCACTTTGACTCTGCATCGTGTGACTGGAGTGCTCGCTCTATTTCTATATTCTCTACAAATTGTTTTCACTGTGTAACCCTCACCCTCCTGTTTTCTCGTCTTTGACAGACGTGCAGCATTGTGTCAAGAAGTGAAACATGCACTACTAAATTAAGCCCTATAAATGTTTTGTGGGCCACCTGCCAAAGTGGACTGGACTACAAAGGAGGAATCTAGAAAATGTGGCACTCCAGTTGTAAATTGTCTGAAGTGTAAACAGGGAAGGTCAGGGCCTAACATAATCTGACATCTCTTAAAATACATGGATGTAAGACAGGGAAAGTAGAAGTGATATTTTAAGTGACACCTCACTTCTACCTTGCTTCTAAACACCTGACCTGTGTGTTTTCTGCAGCAGGATAAAAATCAGCTTCAACTCAGAATTACAAAATTGCATGCTCTACTTTAACCTGACATTTAGGCCAACCAGTAAGCAATTTATCACGTCTCTTCCCCTGTGTTTCCCGCAAATATTGTTTCACGTATTTTCCAGGTTCTGTCATGTGCAGTGACCTTTGTTGAAATGTATCCCGGTTTGCGCCACACATCACAGCAGCCGCCACACATCCAATGCTGCAGAGACTTGCTCAATGACAGGCAAAGAATGTGGGCCAGTTGACTCTGACATTGAGGCCACATTATTTTCCTGCAGTCACTGCGTACCCTTTAATTAGGATTGTTCGACCTGTGACCTTTGGAAAGGACTTCAACCCAGAGGCCTCTGCAGGTCAGGGAAGTGAAGCAGGAAGAGGACACACCCTTTGGTTTTGATCAAGAGGCATGAGACAGGAAGCTAACCACTCAGGTTAGGATACAGTATGTAGACCAGGCCCCTTGGAAGTGCGCTGGGCTTTGAGGACAAATTTGTGGTGGTCAAACTGTGGAATTACAACTTCTGGGTCTGTTACGTGATGTCAATGAGCTTAAAATGATTTTTTTCCCCTAGACTTGAATTATGACAGAAAAGTCTGTTAATCACTGGATAAATCTTTCAGAGCGTCACAGGATTTGATCTGTTTGGTCAGATAATATTTGGAAAATCTAGAAGTGCTGCAAGATTAAATCATTTTATCCCCATTCAAGTTAGCGGAGCACTTCTGTGGTGGAAGTCTGTGGTGCAGCTGCTCTATGTGCCTAATGAAATGGAAGGAGTGCTGATCATCCAGTTAATTTTGTATGCAGCTGTTGAACATTTTGGCTGCATACACCACTGAGCAACTTGCATAGAAACAAACGGGGTCCCGCCTCCAACGCTCCTCCAGATCCCTTCATTCATCCCTGATACAGACACAAAGCAAAGTATCAACCTGGTGTTCATGTCTGATGACATCATGCTAAAAAGTTCAGGATCTGGTTTCAGTTTAAAGACGATCAGATTGACCTCATTTGTCATTGTCTGAGACTGTGTCTTAACAAAAGCCTACCATGACCTCATAAGGAGCTCAGTTTCAAAACTCACCTAAACTGTTTTAAGAACAACATCTCGCCTGCTCATCCTATGTTGTTGGGTGCACAGTTTACAATACAGTATGCTGATGGGACGTGAAAGGGAAAGGCATCCTCAGAGGTCAAAGGCTAAACACAACTGACAGTTTTATTATTTATTTATTCATTTTGTCCAATTACTGCCACTTGTATGCCTGGAATGACTAGTAAATATTTTGTACTTATACACTGGCGCTTTAACAAGTGAAACTGAACCCCTGTTCTTAACCTCTGCCACAGGATGTGTAAGTTGCACTGGCAGCAGTTTTGTTTCTGCCCAAGATTTTCAGGGATTTAACTACAAGTACATACAGCTCAGTGACTACATAGGTCATAGTCTGTGTCTTTCCTTCATTCCTCATGTGTCAGCTGTTTCCCCCCTCCCCGTTGTTTCCTGTGGTGCCTTGTTTGTCTCACTCTGTGTGTCTGGGCATGGCACTCATCAGTCCTGCTGCCAATCTGCCTCCTCACCTGAAAGCCATTCACTAATCAACCCCAGCAGTACAAATACCCTGGCTCTGCAGTTCAGTCTCAGCCAGATTGTTCAGTCTACCTTGCGGTGCTAACCATGGCCTACTTGTTGCTTATTGCCTTTTTCCTCTTGAATCGAAAAACCCTTTTCTCTGTGCCCAAACTCACTAGTAACCCATAGGCCTGCCACTCCAGCCTGCCAAACTGTTTCCAGCCCTGCTCAGCCTGTCTGCCCTGTTTCTCCCG
This sequence comes from Epinephelus moara, assembly GCF_006386435.1. Taxonomy (NCBI): domain Eukaryota; kingdom Metazoa; phylum Chordata; class Actinopteri; order Perciformes; family Serranidae; genus Epinephelus; species Epinephelus moara. The sequence goes on along the minus strand of NC_065510.1, from coordinate 21,958,131 downwards.
AGTGCCTTGGATTAACCCAAGACACTCCTTCTTGCTTTATTGAAAATGAATCCAGTCTAAACCGAACAGCTGTTTGAGTCATGCTTCCGGGTCCAGTTCTCTCTGTACTCTACAACAACATAGACAACATGTCTTCACTTTTCCCCTCTGTACAAAAATACACCCGCCATTTGGCTCTCAACATTTAGAGTCAGATTCTGCGCAGTGGCGATCTCCGTGGTTTTGAGTTCCCGCCCATACACCCGTCTGAACAATTGCAGCTGCGCCATTAATGGCGAGCACACCTACTGGCATAGCTGACAGTCATGATGTACCACCCTCCTTTGATAGCATCAAATAAGTCATGAAAACCAAAGTTATCAGAAAAACAAACATTTGACAAAACATCAGCATGAGAAGAACCACCTTAATTGACAGAAACCATCGTTTTTTGATGTGTACTTTGAGTTTTTAGTTTGGCACATGTCCCATCTGCTAACATGGAGGGAGTGGGGTTTATAGGTAGCCACTTTAGTTGCTTTGGCAAAAAATATCTAGAAATTAATAACAGCTATTTTTAACATTTTAATTTTGACTTTTCATTGTCGTTGGCCTGCGTGATTCTCAACTGTAAAAATCTGTATCACCTTTTCCTATGAAATTTTGCCAAACCTCAACAGCAATAGCTTGTGTTGGATCTCCTGAGCTAAGCTAGCTATGGATTCCAGATTAAAAAGTCTTGGAGGACAATAGAGAATTTAACAGTATATGGACATATTCCTTTGCTCTTACCAACAACCCTGCAAAGATGAAGTACCAAACAATCATAAATAGCCCACTGCAGAGTAGCCACCTTGTGGTAAAACATATTAATAAATGCTCATGTTACTTTCCGTATAAAGCTCAAATATGTTTTGCAGCTCCGGGCAGATTTTTTAAAGAGCTTTTTGGCCAAAAATGGCTCTCTTAGTAAAGGTTGCTGACCCCTGGCCTATACTGCAGCCAGCCACCAGGGGGCAATTGAGATGTTTTGACTTCACTTTTGGGGGGCTAATGTGCCGACCATCTTTATTGTACTGTCTATAGTACAACCTCATTTCCTTTAGAACCCCTAAAAACTTGATTAGGAACAAGAAGTATTTCTCCAACCGCTACATTAATTATTCACTAAATAAACAATAATTAGAGATAAAATTTAGAAAAAGGAAAAAAGATATAAAAACTTTAGCAAATTTTGCTGGCTTCAGCTTCACATTTCTTGTACAGATATGTCAGTATTATTGATCACCTTATTTAACTCTCAGTAATATAATATTTCTTTAGGCGCTTCAGCATTAGTCATTACTCTCATGCACGCTCCAAAACTCATATGCCTGAAATATCTCTTTTTTTTTTTTAACATACAGTACACACTAGAGTCCTGTATATAATCTGACAAAGCTTTGTGGGTTGACAATGATAAACAAAAACAAACCAAATGCATGTTTTCATGAATGGCTGCCGTTGTGTGTTTGCCAAGATGATGGTGTGTGTGAGTGTCACTGTGTATCCCAAAACACTGACAAGAATGAACCAACCGTCTGCGTGGTGATGTTTATGAAACTAGTGATTATCAAACTATGAACATTCCTTGGGGATGTAACATATCAGAGCTTATTTACTTTATATTTACACAAGAATATTGCTTAAGAAAACAATGTCCAATTCTTTTCTCCTCTAATGCTGAATGACACTGAGTTATTGTTGAGGCATTTTAATCCAGCTGTTATGCTATCCAGGTGCTATCAACTCTTGCATAATGTAACATGAAGTGATATCAGAGAGCCCCTCTTCACTTCAGTCTGTAAGTACACGTCTGCCTGTCATCACTATTGTGTGTCTTGTGTGTATTTTTTTCTCACTAAGCATTGTGCATTTGGTGTTTGGTGATGACACACTCAGTCGTCAGCCTTGAAAACTGCATGTGCAGCACATAACCTGGGCGCTTTAATAGCTATCCACACAATTGCGAAGTTTTCAATTTCTTGCCCAAAACGTGATATTTTGTGGTAGGAAGTCAAGAGAGGAAGGGGCAGAACCAGCCTCCACCAGCTGTTCTCTTTAGTCTGCATTTTCCGACAGTCCCTCCCTCCTGTAAAGCTGCCCAGGTGTAATGGCCGACCTGCCAGTCTGAACCACATCAAACCTTACAAGCAGGAAGCTCCCCTTCACTGTTATTACTGAGATAAAGATCATCACATGCACCATTGTCATCCTGCACAACATAAATCTGTGTTTACACCTGAAACATCGGCCGAGGAAATTATGACTTCTGCTATTTCTGGGAAGCAGATAAAAAACAAATAGTTTAAGAATAAAATTAGTACACTTATAGTTTAAATTCTTAAAGCTTCTTAAAGTTTATCCTGAGCATTTAAAGCACGAACAGTATAAGCACTCAGCTTCAGATCCTTGACCCTCTTTGTCTCCATGACCTGTCTCTGAACCAGCACCTTTCCAGAAACAGCCTCTGCAAATAAAACAAGCTGCTTCCAGCTAACTACTAACCCTATTTGTCTCACACAGTAAAATCTCACTCTGTCACTCTCTTTTACCTGCCTCCTCCTCACTGTGAAATACTCATCCCAGGCGTTGCAGACAGTTTCCTCCAACATTGGCCATTAAACATGAAAGCTGGGCTCTGACTGGAAAATAACAAGTCCCAGGTCTAATTATGCTGGTTTAGTTTATGACCTGTCAGCTCATATCCATTACCCACAACTGCAGAATGGTGAGCAGCCTTTCAACTTCTGTTTCCAGCCTGCTCATCACTCCCCAGACCAGGTGGGAACGAGTGAAGAGTTCACTTTTCGCTTTTGTCTTCTCCTTTTTAAGTTAACAGTTTTACAACACGTATTGATTGTTTTAGTTTGGACTGCGGACTTTTACTGAGAGCCACAAAATTTCTCACAGTTTCTCACAGTCTGCTAAAGACATGATTCAGTCGTCTATGAGAGGCATTTTCTTTAACACTGAGTTTAATTGTCACCTCCAGACTACAGACAAATAAATCTCGATCTATAGGTTTTCTGATTTTGGACAGGAAACACGTCTGTCAGATTTTTCCAGTGAACAGTAAAACTAACTGAACATTTTCACAGAAGACACTTCAATCAGATGGAGGTTTAAAGCTATGTTTGTATAAATTTAAGAGCCGTTTACACAGAAAAGTTTGTCATCTTTAACTCTTAGAATACAGCCAGTATTTTAAACATGACCCATCTTCATTTCCAGTTGTTTTGCATAAGGACTAAAAAACTGACACCACATCAAAAGCATGTTTGGCAGGTTACCAGCAGTTTTTTTTAACTATTATATTACATACTGTCAGGTACAGGTATGATTAGAGACAACAAATCACTGAGACAAAGGTGAACAAGCTGTTGCTTACCATAATTTTGCATCATGTTGCATCGTGTCTTTTGATTTGTCTTACAACTTAAGTAAATGTGACACTATCAGACAGAAATCCAACTAGATGCTATTTATCTAAATATTGTTAAAGGTCCAGTGTGTAGGATTTGGGGGGATATATTGGCAGAAATGGAGTATAATATCCATAACTCTGTTTTCTTTAGTTTTTAATCACCTAAACATAAGAATTGTTGTGTCTTTGGTATAAGCCAGTTATACCTACATATGGAGCAGGTCCTCGTTCATGGAGTTCACCACTGTGGCCCAAAATGGACGAATCAAACTGTGGCTCAAGATACGCTTCTGTATTTTTGCTACAGTAACCATTGTTCTCCTACATGCTTGGCACATAGAAGTTCCGGACCTTTAAGGTCAAGAGTAAGTGAAGTCTCCTAGAAACTATGTTCATATATTGTGCTGTTTTCCCAGTTGTGTCGTGTTGAGAAATTTAGTTGCTTTCTGGGCGAGACCCTGGACAGGTCGCCAGACTATCGCAGGGCTGACACATAGAGACAGACAACCATTCACACTCACATTCACACCTACGACCAATTTAGGGTCACCAATTAACCTGCATGTCTTTGGACTGTGGGAGGAAGCCGCTGACACGGGGAGAACATGCAACTCCACACAGAAGGGCTCCCACACCCGGGTTCGAACCAGAAACCCTCTTGCTGTGAGGCGACAGTGCTAACCACCACACCACCATGCCGCCCTATGTGTACCATGTGTTTTTTTTTTGAGTACATGAAGTTCTGCGTTCTTGTACTGCACAGAAGTTAAAGGAAGGTGGTTGGGGTGGTGATGATTGCTGAACAAATTGGAGTCACTTCCTTCTGTGTGTGGTGAGGTTTAGGTACTTTAGAATGGCTTAGGTAAAGATGGTGGTTTTGGTTAAATATATAGTCATATATTACTTAAAGTAGGTTGGTCTTTTTCACAGAAGGCATTTTGACATTAAGATAGTAGTAAAAGCACAGGTAGAAATAACCAAATTAGTGACAGCTGTATTTCATTTAGCTACGTCAGGGTCCTGTACTGTGCATGCTGGTTCACTGTCACACTGTCATGGCTCACTTGAATTGAAAAGAGCCATCCTTGGACACATTTTCCACTGACGTTTGTCAGCTGAAGATCTATATTATACATTTATATATATCATTAGATGTAATTGTTATCCTTTTAGTTATCTTGAAGACCCGTTGCATGTGAGCAGGTATCTTGAGAGCTGAGTGTGTTTGCTGAGATGGAGATGCTTGGGATTTCTGAAGCCTGTGTTTTTATTAGAGCGGAGATGATCCGTGACTGCTTACACAGAGCATCTGAGCAGTTAGCTTCTCTGATGTGAGCTTATCGTCAGCTGTTAAGAGCGGCGTGAATTCCTCGGGCCTCAGGCTTCAGCCCCAAGTGTTTCTGAGCAGATAGGAAGAGAGAGGGAGCACAGGTGCAGTTCTGGACTTAACATCCTGCAGCACATGATGATTAGACAGAGAGGGCCCATGTTAGTACTCGTGTGAGAGGAATCTCATCCATCAGTGGAAGACAGAGCAGGAGGAACCAGGAAGAGAGAGGAATAAAGCCAGGTGAGGTTCACAGAATGATTTTGGTAGTAAAGAGGTGGATACCACGGGTAACTGAAAAGGGCCAGTGCCCTTCCAAGAGTCTGGATGCTGCCCGGAGCAGCAAAACAAATGAGTGCAAATGAGAGAGCTGGCGAGCCCAGTCCAACTGACCTCTGAGGTGCCAACTCACCCAAGTTGCATTGTATTTCTTTTTAAATCATTATCATAATTATTTTTATACTTTTTATATATTTTGATATATTATTATATATTTATTTTTTAATTATTTTATATTAATTTTTTATATGCTTTTAAAATTAAATATTACTTTCACACTGATTTATATGATGTGTTTCCCTCTTTTTATTATTAGCTCAGTCATTCTTCTTTCTCCTGTCTCTTCTTTATCAGCTACAAATATACACACACTCACACACATGCACACAAGTGCCCTATATAACCACCCTCAGTACAATAACAGTTTACTTATTTGTAACACTTGATTTTTGTTTGTTTGTTTTGGTTTGGTTTGTCCTGTTTCATCTATATTCCTTTTTCCATCTACCCCCATGTATGCATTGTATGTAACTACCTTGATTTTTTTTGTACTACCCTTTGACCTTTGCACTTAAAAAATGCTTTCAGACCTATAGATGAGCATGATGAGCATGAAGATTCATTTTCCTGGAAATAGTCTTTCAAATAAAAATTAAAAAAATCAACTTGGCGCACTTATGAACTATTCCCTCAGTCTTGATCAGTGGATTGAGTTTGCTCAGCTGTCATCGTGTGTCATCACCTAAGAGTGGAACTGGTCACGTCATAATGAAGATGTAGGTCGTAGGGTGCAATTAATAGTTTGTGAAAAAGCTAATAAGTGGACCTTGAGATAATATTATTTTGCAGACAGCCCTGCATTTACTTAATGCACAAAGTTCTATTAAAAATAATAAATTAGAAAAGCAATCAAAGGTAAAGTAGTAATAGTTTGAATGATATACTACATGTTGTGACTTTCTCAACCAGCAGAGAGGCTCCGTTCTGGGTGCAGCTTCCAGTGCGTATTTATAAACTACTGGATGTCAGACTGTCAACGTGATTTACAATTTTGGGGACAAGCACCCTTTATAATTTTAGATTTAATGGTTATGACTCCTCTATTTTTAATTCCTTAATTCAGGACGGGAAGCTGTAACACAGCACTCCCAGTGGTCGTATGTGAGGGCTGTGGAGCTGCAGTTTAGGGTGGGGGTTTTCCCTGTGCTAACACCTGAGCTGGCTGAGCAGAGGAGCAGCTGCAGCAGAGCGTCTGTGAGCTTACCAAGTTCCTGAAGAGAACCGCACAGGGGCAGAGAGGCGGTATGTCTCACACAGGACAATTGAGAGGAACGTCCCAGAATGTGCTGCTCCTCTCCAAATCTGTTTAAAGGAAGCCAGGGGGTAACAGTAGGTGGTTTAGAGATGTGAATCATGATGTTGTACCACTAGGAAAGAATCCTTTTAGGGCCAGTATGGAGAGAAAACAGTGACAAATAGTTCTAGGTGTATGTCAGCAACACATTAGGATAGGTTCAGTTCTTAAAATGTTGCTCATGAAAGGGAATTTTCTTGCAAACGGAAGAAGATTACGCAATATACAAGGAAATTAACAGACCGAATGACAGCATAGTTGTAAGTTCTCGTTTTTGTCACTTGATTATGAAAATGTGTTGAAATGAGTCATGCTGAAGTAAGTCGAAACTGAGATATGAACATGCAAGTCTACAGTAAATTCAACAAACTACACAGAGGAAGCTGTCTTCTTTCAGTCCTGAGTGGTTGAAGACATATGTTTTAATCAGCAGATGAGTGTTTGTACCAGGCATATCAGTGACAAATGTTAAATACCAACCTCTCAACTGACAGACATTGTTGCTGTTGTTCTCATTTGTCTCCTTCAGCGACTCCACTGAGGTCTTGTTGGAGACGGTGCCTTCATCATCAGTTTTCTCCTCCACATTCTGCTCTACAGGTGCAGCAGGAGGAGGCTGCTCAACGACGTCCTCTTTGGGTTTGTCCTCAGAGCTGTCTGGGGATGGGGCTGGGGGTGCAGACTCAGCGCTGGGTTCGACAGCAGGTTTATCGGCCTCAGCTGTGAAGGACAGCAAAAACAAACCACAAAACTTGTTCAGTGGTTTTCGGGAACATTCTGTTTCTGTTACCATTAATCCAGTTATAGCGTGACACTTAGAAGTCAGAACAATATGGATTAAATGAAACAACACGCTGGTTGAGTCATAATGGAATATACTGGAAACAACATTTATGTCATGCCATATTTACAGGAAGTGAGACTGTTGCAATAAATGCATTGCATAACGTTGTTGAGACATCATTTAAACTTCTATGACATTGCAGATCTGATATTTGGTTCACTGTGCTCTGTACAATGGTGAAGGAAGTACTCAGATCTTTTACTTAAATAAAACTACTGATACCACAGTGTAGAAATACTCCGTTACAGGTCCTGCATCAAGGTTATTTTTATTTAAATACAACTTTACTAAAAACTAAAACCAGGTGTTAAAAAACATTTTAGAGAACTGAAATAAAAATGTAATAATAATAAATATTGTGTTCTCACAATGTCTTTAGTTTTAGATTTTGTCAATTTGCTCAAATTTGTTAGCACTACAAGCACGAGGAGGCGCTGGTGAATGTTTATAGAGACTGGGATGACAACATGACTGTGAGTCAAATGCTTTCACAAGGTGCTTTTTGTATTGTAATATCTATTCTGAACTTCTTAAATCTAACAAAAACTAAACTAAAACTAAACATTTAAAAGGATAAATCCTAAACTGAAACAAACAAATCCTCTGTGGAAACACAACGGAATTGAAAACAAAATAAAATGTAAAAACTATTGAAAAACATAAATATTTTAACTCTGCCTTGCATTCAAACTCTTACATCAAAAATAGTTACAAAAGTAAAAGTTGTCATTATGCAAAATCACCCATTTTAGAATGCTATGTGTTATTTAATTAGTGATGCAATCATGTGTTCATCACTTTAATGTTGCAGCCGGTAAGGGTGGAGCTAATTTTCTTGACCTTCCATACTGCTGGATAATTTAATAATAGTAATAATACATCAGAATTTATAATCTGATTTTATTTTGTACTACAAATCTCGATCTACAAAGTAACTTAAGTTATCAAATAAATGAAGCGGTGGAGTAGAAAGTACAACATTAAAATGGAAATACTCAAGTACAAGTACCTCAAAATAAACATAAGTACAGTACTTGTACTTAGTTACATTCCACCACTGGTTCTGTGCTTAGCACCCACATAATGACAGTATTTCCATACAGCCTGAAGTGGTTTTGCCCTCACTGACAGTCAGGGGGGGATTTCTCTTGGGCAAAGGCATTTCAGGAGGCCACCATGTTGGTAATGAGGCGGCTGATTACTGACCAGTTCCTAATGAGCCACAGCCATGCAGCTGTTGGAGGCTGTGGGAAAGTAGGGCGGCCCCATCATTATCTGACCCTGGGTTAGGTGGAGGGAAAGCGGATGATGAAGGGGAGAGGAAGGTGACCATTGCTCTAGACATTACTCTGCCATGAGTAAGATGGCTCCTCAGGCATCATTCCAACCTTCAGAGACTCGTCACGTCCGTCTGGTTTATGGCGGGTGACTAGACACTTTATCACAGGTGGACCCCTGACCTGACTGTCAGCTCAGCGTTCTCCTTTGGTATACTCAGAGTGGACATGTCATCTGTATTTGGTACTTGTGTGAAAAGAGATAAATTAGAATGCAATATTTAAAGAAATAGTTCGATATACTCTCTTGCTGTTGCACTGCGCACTGAGATAAAGCTAGGTGGCAGTTGACGTACTTGAGAAAGAGTGTGTAGGATTTAGTGACATCTAGTGGTGAGGATTGCAGACTGCAACTAGCTGAAACTTCTCCTGGTTAGAATTCCTTCAGTGTTCATTATTCAGGAAGTTTTACCGTGAGCCATCATCCACAGGGGTCTTCAAAACAAACAGACTATGTGATTAAAACACATAAAAAACCAACACTAAATTAAGCAGTTTCACATAACTAATAAGTGTTTCTCCAACAGCTTTCAGCTCGTTAGGGACGGGCTGCTAGCCCAGCACCTGCTAATATTTGCTCCTCTTTTTTCTCTCATAACTTAAAAGCCACACGTTTAGGAGGTCTTTTCTGGGAGCCGAATTATCCACAGAAGTCTCTTTCTCTCCAAAACAAACAGACCTTGTGATTTAAAGTGGTAAAAACACTGAATGAAGCAGTTTCAAGATGAAAAAAATTAGCGCTTGTCCGATGTTTCGTCGTGAAATGGCTGCTAACTACAGTAGTCAAAATGAAAACATGAACGGCCCTGTTTAGAGTCAGGGTTTAGCTTGTCTGTTCTGTGCTACTGTAGAAACAGTGCAACATGGTGACCTCTATAGATGAGGAACTGCCCCTGTGTAGATGTAAACAGCTCATTGTTCGGTAACGAAAACGCGACAATTCTTATTTTCAGGTGTTTGTACACTAAAGAAAACATACTTATTATTCATTCATTCATTCATCTTCTAACCGCTTCATCCTCTTGAGGGTCGCGGGGGGGGCTGGAGCCTATCCCAGCTGACATCGGGCGAGAGGCAGGGTACACCCTGNGGGCTCCCACACCCGGGACCGAACCGGCAACCCTCTTGCTGTGAGGCCACACCCGGGACCGAACCGGCAACCCTCTTGCTGTGAGGCGACAGTGCTAACCACCACACCACCGCGCCGCCCCATACTTATTATATTATATTATATTATATTATATTATATTCAATTTCTGCCAATATATCCCACTGAATCCTACATGCTGGACCTGTAATCTTTTCTCTATCTCTCTTAGTGGAGCACAGGCCATCCACAAATCTTCTCCAGCACTCTCAGTTCTGGGTCGCTTTTTCCAGTTCCATCCAGGTGTACTTTACTTCCTTTGCCTCTATGTCTGATGATTTCCTCTGACGGTTTCTCTTCCCTTGTGGGTTCAGTGTTAGAGCCTCTTTGGTTACATTGGTTTTTGGGTCTCCAAAGGGTGTGTCTGATCCAACCCCACTTCCTTTTCCTCATCTCTGTGTCTGTTCTCTTTTGATTTAATTTCTCCGGCATAATTTCATTTCTTATAGTGTTTGGCAGATGTATCTTCAAGATATCTTGGGTACTTGTTGACACAGGTCTGGAGTTTGTTGGTGGACTGAACCATAGAGCCTCCCTGATGTAACACTGGTGTTGAATATCCTGAGTTTGGTGTTTTGGTGTTTGTCCTTTGAGTTCCAGATGGACCTCAGTGAAACAAAAGCTGTTTCAACTCTCCCAATCTGGGCTTGAATGTCTGCATCTGTCCCTCAGTCTTTGCCCACAACTCTTCCAAGTCTTCTAGCTTTGCTCCTTCCGTGTTATTGATGTGCATTACTTTGGTCTGGTCTGGCAGATGTTGCTAGCAGGTAGTAGTTACCTTCGCAGAAAGAAAGAAATAGCCAACCAGCGACTCTAAAGCTTACTTGCGGAGCAGCAGCTGGGTGCTGTAACTATCCCGAGTATTTTAGATGAGATAAAATAAAATAAGGAGATTTTTTATTGGGCATTTGAGAGAAACAGGCGACATAACAGCACACAGCCTCTCCCTATACACACAATACATCCGTAACATTAAGCAATAGACAGACACACACACTTCATCTCTTACTGTACAGCAGTTTGATTGATAGCGGAACGAAGGAAAATTTATACCTGTTCCACTTACAGTTTGGTTACCTGTAGCTCCTGCCTGAAGGCATCAGCTCGTACTCTTTGTGAAGGATGTACTTTGGGTCACAGGTGATTTTAAGGCCCTGCTCTCTGACTGTCTCCTCACATATTTCCTGGAAAGCATGCCAACTATTTTTCCAGCCCTTCTGATCAGGTATTGGAGATGTGATTTGAGTTTGACAGACAGGTTACCAAACCATGCAGCGGTGCCATAATGAATAACAGACTCAAGAGCTGCCCTGTAGAACAACAGCATAATGGTGTTATGCACGCCATGGACCCCGAGCCTTCTCAGGAAATGCAGACGCTGACTGATTCATAAACAATCATACTCCACCCGATGAGTCAAAATGAATATCTAAGTGCCTAAATGTTGGAACTTGCTCAACTCTTTACGTGGTGATTCTTACTGGGCCACTGTCACCAAAAGACCTGGGACTGAAGATCATTTCTTTTTTCTTTTTTCTTTCTGACATCAGTAGTTGCTTGTGTACTTTCTACATTCTTTCACCTGCTGTTGTCTGCTGTTGCAAGAAATACACAGTAACATCAGATTATAGGGGTTCACTTTCATTTAGTGATGGACGAAATGTCCAAATAAATCTTTCTGAATGACTTTTTAATGTTCAGTGTGCAGGTCCAGGTCAGCCGATTGAACATTTAACTGCTCACGCATCCCCAACTTTTCCCACTCATCCACTTGCTGTTATCGTAGGGTGGAGCTAATGTTGCCTTGTACGGTGAGTGAATGTGAAGCGACTGAATTGGACGCATGGAGATCTCCACTAGCAAAGGCCAATGGAGGCCAATGGTGCACTCACATGTTTCTTGGACGGATGTTCTATTGACAAAGATGAGTTTATACAGTAAGTTGTAATGTGGATGCCACATAGATGCTACAAAGATGATGTGTTGCATGGCATGCAGCTCAGAGCATTTAAACAACAGGTTAGCAACATAGTGTAAAGGACAATGATCAGGTGAACCATGATATGTGATTGGGAACACATTTTTCAGATTATTCTGACACCACATGCAGTTTATATTCCGCCTTCATGGGCACATCTCTTGAAAAATGTATTCTTATCTCAATGCAACTTTTACCTGGTTAAATAAAGCAATAGAAAGAGGAAGTCTTCGCACTAAACCCATAGAAAGTGCCAAATGAGACTGCTGATCCTTTGCAGGTGAAATACTTTTCACTTACAAAGGAATGCTCAGTCCTGTTAAAAGTTGACAAATCTTTGATAAGTTTTGCCTTTGTCACTTTTGTTTCCTTTTGTTTAAAATGCCACAGACCAGCCATGTTGTATGATGTGCAGCTTTGCAAAGTTTCTTAGTGCTAATAATCAAATTTTCCACTTAGTTGCCTGGTGGGGTTTATTTTAGTCATCAGTTGGCCCAATGATGTAATGATGCGTTCCTGTAACACTTTACACTTATCGCATTAGAACTGTGTGTTTTTAAGGAAGCTTCTCATAACTTGAGTCTCAAACATTTGAGTAGCTTCCACTTCAGATCCAGACAGAACGTCTTAATATGGTATGTGTTAATATATTTAAAATTTAAAAAAAAAAAGGCGAAACAGTGTGAGTGTTTCCATGAGGTTAAGTGTGTGAGATGAGTGGTTGTGGTTGTGGCTGTTAAGATGAACAAAACTGTCGTTATCTTCAGTCCTATCTCACGCACAGAAGTTTCTAGTACGTGCTGCAGAAGCTTGGCCTTGGGGTATAATTTGCTAAGCGTCTGGCTGATTTCTTTAGCGTTCACTTAACTAATTGAAACACTTGAGATACAACAAGTGAGTTTGAGTGCACTGGACAAGCAGTCATCATTATCAGCCTGATCGGATTCTTCTCTTTGCCATTAAGTTAAATCAAAACATCAGTGACAAACCCAGATGCATGATTAGAAATGTCGCTGCCCTCCTGCTCTGATTGCTCACAGTTTCATTTCTTTTCTTTTCCGTGAGAGGAAGAGAACCATCTGAAAGATAGCTGCTTTTCAAAGCGGCCAAAAGCACTGGCCATTTAAAGAAAGTGTGGCCCCCCAGGGCAGAGAGGCAGGCCCGGACATGAAGGGTACGTTTTACCTTTCTAGGCCAGCTTGGGTAGATGTCTTTGAGTAAGACAAGAACACTTCAATCATTGTCACACAAAGGAAAATGTCAAAACAAAATGATCAGAGTAAGCACATATGGCTGCAAATGTGTAGTTAAAAATGTAGCAGAAAATATACAAATTAAAGAGGAAGCAATTCCAAAATATTTTGGCCCTGTTATATATAATATTTGTTTTTTTGACATGCTGCATATGAAGAAAAAGACTTTGATAGTTTTTAAATCATAATTTGAATTATACAGAGCACTCATTTTGTGTGGCAAAATGACCTCATGCTTAACACGCCCTGTCAGCTGCAGTTATGGCAAACTGAGCATGCTTGTATTTTGTTAACTTGGCTTCCATTTCCATCAAGTGGTAGACGTGAGTACTGCAGGCCACATTTTCAGCTTGTCTCTCCTCTCAAAGAAAGGAAGCGATGCGTGTCAGTTGTGCATACACTCTCCGTCACAGACATTTCAAAATTTTCCACAGAAGTCTTTAGCTGATCTCAAATCATCTACATAAGTTGCGTGAGTCAGGCTGCTGTGAGAGTTTCAGGTTTCCTTCCTATGAAATTCACACCAACTGTGCTCACAGTCCAGTCACAAAACATGCTGTGGTTTGATGACATTACTTGACATAGCCTATAGTAAAAATTTATCTTTCTTTTTTTTATTACATATCAGCATTAGGATGACAAATCAGTTCCTGTAGTGGAGCACATTTTCTGATCAGGTTTGACTATTTTAAATGCTTGCAGGACATTCACAGTATCTCACAGTATCCCTGAGTTAAATTAAAGTGTCGAGGGCTCACAAACTCTACTTCCTTTTATTCACTTTAACTGATGTTGTAAAAGAGGAAGGAAAATAGCACACAATTAGCCCACAAAACACTTCAGAATTCACAACATGATTTGCTACAACTGAAACAAATGTCCTGTTCTGTGTCTTTGAGCTCGGCTGACACAATGACACAATGAAAAATGATTCTCATTCAGAGGTTTGTACTCACCTTTCTGCTCCTCCTGTGCTTCAGGTTTTGCCTCTGGTTCTTGCGGCTCTTGTGTAGTAGTTTCTGCACTTTCAAAGGTTGTCAGACCTAAAAAGCGTACACAGAACAGGATTTATAATATTTCTGCAAAACGTTGTTGATATACACTATGAGTGTGTTGCACTGACCGTTCTGAGGTGCAGAATCAATAGGCAACTCAGGCTCAATAGTGCTCAGAGGGATGTTGGCTTCATCTGGTCTGGAAGTAAAGTCTACAGAGTAGCGCTAAAGGAAATGACAGTTCAGAACACACACATTAGTGCCACAACATTAAGAGCATTGGTCGACAATTAGGGAATGAGACAACTGATACCACTTTCATGTCTGTATGCTTAATATAAGGCTTCCTCCAGCAGCAGGAGAATCAGATTAGCATAAAGACTGGAAACAGGGTGATGTTTGTGTTTGTTTGTTGTAAAAACAGCAATGTCATGATGTTACCTAGTCGTCATGCTAAGCTATGCTAACCTGCTGCCAGCTGTACCTTCATATCTTAAAAAATAAGGTATCAGTGTTCTCATCAACACTCAGAAGAAGGCAAATAAGCACATTTCCCAAAGTATTGAACTATTCCTTGTATGGTGTGAAAGCAAATGGCTCCTCTACTGACCCTTCCTCTCTTCCGTGCGAAGTAGCAGGCAACTCCAAATGCAAGAGCTACGATGATGATCACAACTAGGATGATGATGCCTGAAGGAGGTAACACAGTTTGAAATAATATTTATTAAGAGGAAGACATTTGCTCACATTGTGGCGATACAATGTGGTCTCACACCAAGACATATTTCTACTGTTGAGGGCTAAACTTACAGTAGGTGGTATCATGCACTGAAGCACATTAAAATGCAACTCACCAGTGCTGTCGCTTCCTGCTGCTGTCTTTGGCTCAGCAGTGGGGGCTGTAAAAAATGCAAACAAATGTAACATCAAACAGTGCCACTGAATATGAATGTCAGTATAAACATGCTAATGAGCAGTCAAATGTCCCTTCTGTTCATGATACAGTCAGAAGGGAAAGCTGTTCAGTCCATTTTTAATTACATATTCAACTAGATTAAAGCTGTACTAATAGGGTTTTTTGCCACTTGGGAGCAGCAAAACAGGCTGAAAACACAGTGGTGACATTATCACCTTACCAACCCAGTCTCACAGAAACATGCAAAATGACCACAGCCTGTCAACAGCACATTACGTGGTGGTGGTACGTAAATGCGTTAAAACAATGCCAACTGGAAAGTCAGTTGTGATCCTTTGTCATGGTAGACACACAAATTCCTTGGTTCAGTAATATCATGCAGTGTGCAGTGGTGAATTTTACAACCCAGCCCACATTTGTATATGGGCCCCATGTAGTTAGCAAATGAGCTGAAAAATGGGCCCTATATGGGACTGTTCAAGGGTTCCATAATGGCCCCACATGGGTGGGTTTACCCAAGTGGGCTCCACATTGGTTATGCAACGGCTACCTGGGTACCAAGTGGGTATGAGGCCCAAAATAGGCATAGTACCTTGGGCCCACTTGGGTGAAACCACCCATGTGGGCGATTGGCATGGGGCCATTATTGAACCCTTGGACAGTCCCATACAGGGCCCATTTTCAGCTCATTTACCACCCACATGGGCCCCAAATACAAATGTTGGCTGAGAAGGCCGTATGAAAGGCAACAAAGTCCATGTAGAGGGGAGGTCAAGGTGGGGAATGAGTCAGACAAACACAGGACTTTCACCCAGGTGATTGCTGTTTGTGTCCTGTGTGAAACTATAAGTTCTTTTTTTTAAATGATCAAATTGTTCTTTTTTTTTGACATTCACAGCACACAGCAATGAAAACATAATTCTCAAAATGAGGAAATGACAACCACAATGCACACAATGAATGTCTGAAAGACACTAAAAGTCAGCGTGGATTTCTTTGAACTTAGAGCACTCATATATTACATAGTTACGTAATGTTATGTAATGAACTTACGACACTTTATGAAGTACTTACATCCCATATGTAAAGAAGGTCATTTTAACCCAAACCACAATCTTTTCTAAACATAACTGAGTACTTTTGGTGGAAATACACCACCTATGTCCATCACGTGATGCTATTGGGCCCAAAAAGACTTTTCCCATTAACTTACATGGGAAAGGGACGTCTATAATTGAGTGGATGCAATTTTTTGAGTTTCACAGCCCCCAAGATCCCCAACAGTCCCTATGGATTTGATTCATTTGGTCCAACAACATTTTGAAAGTCTAGAAAAGCTGCATGATTGAATCATTTTTATCCCCAAAGTTGGCAGAGAGCCAAACCTGAAATTAGCCACCACACAAACACTTGCCTATTTGCACTTTTAAGAGACACAGAGCTACATCTGCATTAATTTGGAGTTGTGTTTCTGTCCACCTGATAATTGTAACTCCAATATGCACCTTCTCAATAACTCCTAAGGGAAATATCTGGCTTCTAGCTGCTAAAATCTCCACTATGTTCAGCTGATAGTTGCTAACTCTGATAACCCACATGGGTTCCCAGAGTCAAGTCAAGTCAAGTCAAGTCAACTCAACTCAACTGACTCAAGTCAAGTCAAGTCAAGTCAAGTCAACTCAACTGACTCAAGTCAAGTCAAGTCAACTCAGCTCAACTCAGCTCGACTCAACTCAATTCAACTCAGCTGACTCAAGTCAAGTCAAGTAAGTCACAGGAGGCAACATAAATGTCAGGTACACAGCACACACATTCGGACATCAGAGAAAAACATGTCAGGGGGACTCAAATGCTAATGGATAAAAGTAGCTCTTTAGCCTGGATGTCAGTGGAGGAGGAGGATACCATTCCCCAGTTTGGGGGCAGACAGAGTAAAGGCACGATCACCCAAGCTTGAATTTGGAGTGTGGGACAACCAGGAGCCCCAGGTCAGGGGTAAGGGGGCTCGTGCATCATTCATACATAGAGACACAAACAGAGCCAGGACAAACATGACTCATCTCCAGTACTAGCTGAACAAAGATTAGATTAGACTAATGACGGAGCATCAAATGGTACAAAATGGTTTATTTGTCAGAAGACTCAACTCACTTTTCTCTTTGGGCTTTGGTTTGGTTGCAGTCTTAGTGGTAGACTTCTTGGGTGTAGGTGTGGTCACTGAGGGCACTGGGGTGTAGCTTGTATTGCCAGGACTTTCATTACCTGAATCTGAGAACATGTTATTCCACAAGCAAACAATGATACAGACAGGAACAAGGAAGACATGATGATGAGTGGATGGTCTGTAAAGTCCAAAATAATTGTTTTAGAGGGAATCCAACACTTAAGGGTACATGCATATGGAAGTAAATAGTTACAATAATAGCTCTCACCCTTCTGCTTTGTTGTCAAGGGTGAAATGGTGCTGTTGCCCTTTGTCACATTCGTGCCACTGCTGGTAGTGACATCCATTTGTGTTGTGTTGATGATTGGGCTGTTATCAGTGGTGGTGGTGTTGTTGTTGCTGAGGGTTGTTACAGTGGTGGCGTAAGTGATGTCTGCGCCAAGTTTGTCTGAAGCTGTGGTTATTGCTCTGACTGTTGTATTTGCTGTGACAGAAGCCACAGCAAAACCTGCAGAAAACAAAATAGCCTTTTCAAAACTATTCAATAAGTGAACACAAATGTGAGCAAAGCTAAAGCACAAAACACTAGTTCGAGATCAGATTCAACAGACTTTACTTTATGTTTTTCTTGGTGTTTGTTGGTTTTCAGTTTTTGTGTCTTTGCATACATACAATAAAGAATTAATCACACAAAACAAACTTCACTGCAGAGTAATGTTGTGTGTTAATGTTTAAATCAGCCCTGCACTGCGACTTGCAGTACCTCTGTTAACTGTAAGCCTTAATGGGCACCAGCTATGTAAGAGCTGCTTGCTAAGGTGTGGCCCTGCTGTTTTACTTATGCACTGTGACTTCGGGTTTTTATCCATTAGCAGTAACATTTTATTATATTATAATTTCCATTGGTTTTTTAAGACAACTAATTACCTGATGCCAGATAAAAACTGAACATCTAATCTACAGGGTTCTTGGTAAAAACACTTTTGTATTGACAACAAAACTTAACACTTTGTTAGTGATAAAACCAATGGTTAATGCGGTGTAATCTCATACGTTTCAATAATACAAGTAAACATATACATAAAGAGCCTTACCCAGGATAAAGAAGGAAAGACCAAGCGAAGGCATTGTAAGTTTGTCTAAAGGCAGCAGCAGGTGGAAAAAGCTACAAAGTCTAGATTATTATCAAAGCTCTGAGCCCGGGGGTGATGCTTTCTTTTGCTGCTTTTCTTCCTCAGTGCCTCAGAGCGTTGCATGCCTCTAAAGGAACCAAAAAAGAGGATCAACGCCTCTGACCACAGCAGGATGCATCAAAGAACAGTGTTGCTTAAACAAGTAAGCGAGAGGAAACATACTGCTGGTGCGTTGCTTCAGACTCTCCTTTCACTGCACTCTTCTATTTTGGTTCACTGTAAAGCTAAAGTTCATTTTTGCAAACAATATGGCATATTTGCACAAGCAGATATTTTCCTCTAATGTTTACTTCTTAGTGTTTGAGTGATTTGCAAATTTATTTATTTATTTTATTTCCTCTAAGCCACTGTTTCCCAACCTGGGGGTCCTGACCTCCACTAGGGGTCGCCAAACCTCACAGGGGTGCTTGATTTTAAGGTGTGTAAGACAATGTTTGTATACCTATATCTCAGGATTTCATTCATGTCTGTGAAGAAATCTAAATGAAATTGTTATTTTAAAAGTATAGATCATTATTAAAAACATAAACTTTAATAAATTCCCAAGGGATGAGGGCACAATGTAGACCTTCACACAAGCTATATTCACAGAGCCTTCACTCTCTGCTAAACATCCTCATCCTGCATTATAAATGTACACAGTAAACAATCAAAGAGCTGATAGAACGATGGCCAAGTGTCAGGGAGAGGAAAACACCGAATCCGGTGGTAAAGAAAGCCGGATTGTTTAAAAATACATGAAACAGACAGAGAATTGTATAAAGAGTTCCTAAAAACATCAGGAAAACTCGTCTGATGCAATATGCTGAACTAAACTGTTCAAAATTCATCCAAATCATTTGTTTTACACAAACTTCCTGCAGTTATTGCATGCACTATTTGGGCTAATCACACAGTTTATCAGTTGTTCAGTACTGTTCTTGCTATGCACTGAATATAATATAAAATATCCATGAAATATGTCACTTAGTCAAGTGTTGTCAGTAAACTCAGTGACAGAAAAGGTTGGTAACCCCTGATCTAAGCAACACACTGTAAAGTCATAACGACCAACTGTCTTTTTCTTAAGAAACTGACAAAGTTGCAAAACAATTGACTTTGTGCAATTGTCCCACTGTTGTCAGTAACGTTTTCTGCTCACTAGATGTCGCTGTGACTAAAGGGAAAGACGCCAGATGGGGAAAAGACACTTGCCTTCTTCTCTTGATGAAGGTAACTTTAACTCTGCCTAAATTTATTTCCTGTCTAGTGTACTGTAAAATAAATGAAGCACAAAAGGTTCACATAATGTAGGAATGATGCATACTGCATGTACTACATTTATCAAGCACCCTAACCCTACACATTATGATGATAGTGAGAAAGCAATGATCAGAGAAATTGACAACTATTTTGATTATTAATTATATTTGTAATCTATCAAGCAAAGATCCCAAATTCTCACTGGTTGCAGCTTCTTAAACAATATGAAAATCTTTGTGATTTGGACCGTTGGTTGAATAAAAACAAGACATTTAAGTGCATCTCTTTGGTCTCTGGGGGATTGTAAGTCTTTGTCACTATTTTCTGTCATTGTACAGACCCAACGATTAATCAAGAAAATAATCTGCAGGAAAAACAACATGCCTTATTTGCTGTAATATTGCCACTTCTTTAATGTTTATAAATGTGTGTGTGCCGTCGTGCATGTGTGTCAGTGTTACTTCTCTTGTGTGGGTGGAGTTGTCGTAAGGGTGTATGTGTGCTCAGCCTTGTAGGTTCATTTATTACTGTTTATTTCCCCATGCCAGTGGTAATCAGCAGCAGGATTAGTGTTAACTGCCACCCAGTCACTGGCAGACTCCACGTGGGCCACCGCAGGCCCCTCCTGCCTGACCGGGTCTGTGCGGGACCAGCTTGCAGTGACGAGGAACTGGGGAGTCCGCTAATCCTGAAGAAAGACCCCCGTCTGGCTTCCTCCTCTCTGGGCCACCTATCACCACATCACAGAGCCCAGGCACCAGCACCAGGCCTGAGGATGAGCTAATCACTGAGAAGAGAGGAGAGGAGAGGAGAGGAGAGGAGAGGAGAGGAGAGGAGAGGAGAGGAGAGGAGAGGAGAGTGTGTTTCTAAGTGTATGTGTGAGGGAGACACAGAGAGGGGAGAGAGCTGGACCACCCACCCGGAGGATTCAGAGGCACAGGATTCACAGCCCATTCTGTTGACCTGCCACACCGCCCCAGCTCTGGGCAAGGCCCTCCCCAATTGTTCCGCCTGCTAACATGAGGAGGGGGGTTAGACAAGGGGGGATGGGGGGTGGACGAGCAGTAAACAGTGGGCTGAGCTTCTCTCCTTCAGCGCACAAAGGGGCTGAATTGTGTCGGGACTGGAGCACTTTAGAGTGGCCCTGCCATGGGGCCTGAATGAAACATCTGTGGAGGCTGAGCCCGAGGGAGAAAATGCTATTTTGCTGTTCAACCACACTGACAACCTGTTTTCTCTTTCTTTACCCCCCCATCCCACACACCACCACCACCACCACCACCACCTCCCCTCACTGTTATTTCTCCCTTGGCCTTGTAAAACTATTCATACTGTATACTCACATTTGCCAAGCAAGTAACAGAGAAGCAACAGTAAAAGAGAGAGAGAGTGAGAGAGATGACTTGAAGGTTTGAATGAGGATACATCGAACTGGAAACTGGATTTTCATGTATTTTTTTCCACATCCTCCTGAACCTGCACATCATTTTCTTTTTCGGGTCAATTTCATTCAGTGAATATGAAAACTATTAACAGTAGTTTGCACAGTGTGCTGACTGGATGTGAAAGCCTGTTAACTAGTTTGCTCCTGACATAGCTGATAACAAAAATGTTGAGTTCTGATAAGCTATATACAAAACTGCTTAAATGGAGTATCATTTATCAAGTGTTTTGCATAAAAGAAAGGATCAGCATGCAGGGAAAAAGTGACAAATGTGATACTTAATCTAATTTTCAGTCAGGACCACTTCAGTCAAAAAAACTTTATTTCCATTTGCAGTATTATATTTGGTGGTATGGCTCTGTTCTGGGGCCTCTCTACTTTTCCCCGGGCCTACGCAAAAAGCCTCCTTCACGTGCCTTTGTGGAAAGCATAAGGCGAAGAGAGCACACCTCTCTGCCCTACCACATGCCTGCGTGGAAAGCCTTAAGGCAGAGAGAGCACACCACCCTGCCCTTCCATGCGCATACATGTAAAGCCTAAGGCAGGGAGAGCAGCAGCAAAGACCCCCGGGAACAGAACAGATCAGCATCAATGACAAACAGAAATGACACTGATAAGTCAGACACAGCATGAAAAGGAGGAGCTGGGGTGGAGGCAGGTTGCAAAGCAGCTTGCAGAGGAAGCAGCAACAGTAGGCAGAGCGGTTTAAATAGGGCGCCCTGAATGACATTTGCCAATTGGTTGCATAGAGAGGAATCATGTGATCTATCAGCTGACTCCCTTCCATCAATCAGCTACTCCATCAGTTGATCGGCTGTTTTAGATCAGCTGATGTAGCTGGGATGTGAGCTGAGCTTGACATCGTGTCCTGCCTGTTTTTCCATAATCTGATTGCAAATGCTAAAGAAAATCCAGTTTATTACATATTTGGGTCTTGGGTTTCTAGTTTGGGCCTTCATTTCTATTTATTACGATAACATTGTGAGATCTGAGAACATGATGACAGTGCTACAACAATGTAGGACAGACAAGCCAACAATTAATCCATATTATCTAAATCCAATTATTTGGAATTATATCACAAGTAACTAGCCCAAATTTTGGTAATAATCCCTCGTATGTGTGCACACATGTTCAGGAGGAATGGGAGGTCAAAGTTAAACCAGAATGTCAGTGAGTCTGTAAAAATGATGGACAATCTGGAGTACATTGTTACTATTTACAATGACCATTTCAGTCCTAGACACAAGACACAAGATATACTATGCAGGATTTTCCAAAGACAAACAATGTCCAAACTCAGACAGAAGAAGAAGTGATACCCTCAGTCATCACCTATGACCCACTGTGTGTGGCATTGTATAAAACTGAAGAAACTCATGCCCTCTCCATGTATTTTCTTATTTTCTTCTTATTTTCTGTGTTTGGGACATTTATGGGTGTGTACCTCCACAGCTAACAGGTGCCAGACCTTAGGCAGCAGGGATCCAAGAGACACAGTGCAGAAGAAACACAAATATAGCGAGGCAAAACTCCAAGTAAGAGTAAATGTGGGGTTGGCTGGTACTTTCATTTTCACTGATGAGCATGTTTACAAACAGTAACCAACAATCCTGCGCAGTATACCTTTAAAAATAATGGAATCAAATGGTTAAACAGTTGTATCTGGCGGAAAAGAACCTGTCAAAGAATCCAGACAACCACTAGGGTTCTGCTAAGTGACTAACCCCCTTTAATAAACATACCTCAATGTTAAATCATAATTACAAAACACCATATAAGGAAGTGCTGGAGGCAGCCAATCGTGCAAATCAGCAGAGTAAAAGGCCATGCACACCAAGTCTGCATTTTTCGTCTGCGTTTTTAAAATCCTTCCTCTGATAAAAATCTTTACGCGCAGAAACCTTGCTGCGTCCCATGTGTTTTATTGTTCCATTCACTGCAATTATGTGCATTACGAGACATAACGGAATGACACATTTGTTCCTTTGCTTTCCTCCACTGGAGACACCTTCATGCTTTTGCCACTCTGCCCGTGTCCTGCATTTGGCGTGCAGTTACCTGGAGGGGCTGAGCTGTCCTCTCTCTCTGTCTCCACACTTTTGCTCTATCTGTGTGCATTCTTCATTCTCTGTTACATCCTCCGCATCATCATCATCATCATCATCATCATCATCATCATCATCATCGTATACGATATAATATTACCATCTGACCTGTTAAAGGTAAACTATATGAGGTATGGAACAATACTGTGCACCCCGTCTTCTCTCTTGTTGAGAAAGTATGTATATGTCAGGTTACGCCACATTTTCTGCTTCTTGGTCAAACAACTCTCATAAGGCTTCTGACAGATTCGTAAAAGTACAGAAATCAAACCTGTCCCAAAAACTTTCATGATGTTAATGATGGACAAAAGCTTCGGAGTCAGTGTGTGAACATAACTGACACAACATACGTTTGTATTTATTTTAAAACGTGCAACAATTTCAAACAAAAAATATGGACTTGGTGTGCTAAGGCCTTAACAGTGATAAGTGGCAGGGTACAATGTCAACACTGACAAACACAACCAATGATTTTTAAGCTTCTAGAAACCACAGACTGTAAAAATAATGGATGTAGCGACCATGACGTCATACATTGGTTTGTGGACTCCAATGCTGAAGCCTCAATTTTGGCTCTTTGGCCATCGGCATCTTTGTTTTTTGGGAGCCAGAAGTGACCATATTCAGGTGAGAGGCTGCCACTGTGGAGGAGCGAGGGGTGGATGTGACTAAGAAGCCAAGGACATTATCGGCATACAGCTTGTCACACAAAACGGCCCACCCTTAATCATGCTTAACTTTAAGCCTTAATAGAATACAAACAATGAGTTATATAAATGTGTTAAGAAAAAACCACATATGTTGTGGCTACATACCGCACACAAGACAGGACTTAGAAAGAGGATCAAGAATTTATTAGAGCAATGCGTTTCGCTTACAGCTTCACCAGGCTCTTCTGTTATTGAGTTATATAAATCTTTACCCCCAGTACAGTTGTCATGAAGGGTTAAATGAATTACAGAGAGCAAAAATGTTTTTTGTACCAGGCTGTAAAGACATTTATTTCTGCTGCAAAGTCGAACATTCTAACATAGGGGTCTATGGGACTGAAACATTTCTAGAGCTAGCCTCAGGTGGTCATTCAAAGAACTGCAGTTTTTGTGTTGACTGTTCATCCTAAAACAGCTCAAAAACTCCAGAGTTAAACAACGTCTTATCCTTCAGTTTTGCACCACCATCATCATCGAGAGCATACTCATCTGAACCACAACATTTTGGTACGGCAGCACAGACAGTCACATGTACAAAAAACTGCAGTGCATAGTCAACAAATCTTCCAGGATCATTGGTTCCTCCTTCCATCAGTTTAATTATTAAATCAAAAACACACAATCAAAAGAGCAACAAAAATAATCTCATCCACCTGGTGCCCTGTAGGAGGCGCTATAGATCCCTGCCCACCAAACCATCCTGTTTTAAACACAGCTGTTTCCCCACTGCAATAAAGACTCCTCATTGACACTGACAGCCATACTGCACTACAACTTCATGTCAGTCGTGCATATTGTGTTAAAAAATTTTCTCGTAATGTCATGTGACTAATGTGATGTGATGTGATGTTAAGGTTGTCTGTTTGATGTAAATGACACTGATATGTATTGAGCTTACCCAATTCCACCAACTTTGGCCATGTGGTCCCTGTTAAATGATTGATTGATTCATACATTTTTCAGCCCTGGAGGTTGCTGCTTGAAAGAAACCAATAGAAGTGCTCTGCCTTCACTAATGCTTACTTAATTTATGGCCAAAACTATAAAAATAAGTTGTTATATACTGGAACTATTCTTAAAGTGTGCAACAGTGTGTGTGTTTGACAGCTGTTGTCCTTAATTCAGATGAATTCAGTGGCGTATGGAGGCTATCATGGATGTCGAGGCCGTCCCTCCATCCATCAACATCACCTCCTCTCTTCCAGAGAGAACCCCCACACTCTCAGCCCTCTTTCGCCACAGTCCTGCTCCACCATATGCAGCTCAAAGAGGGGGACCACTGAGACATTTCAGTTTAATTGAAGGGGAAACTAAGATCCCTGCTTACTTCCTGGTCACCCATTTTCTTTAATCAATTTCCTCCCTTTGGTCCTATATCATCTGTAATTACTTTCCCTTTCCCGCCCCTTGTGGGTTCCTCCTGGAGCAAAGGTCCACATACACACACATACAAGCACACACACACTTATTGCTAACCCCCTACCGTAAGAAGGCAATACCTTCGGCATCAATACTCGTTGCCCCCCTTTGGCTTCCTCCAGCCTGAACAATGGAGAAGGCCCACTGGCTCCAGAACCCCACCAAGCAACCCCTGACCCTGCCCACCTACTCGACTAAACCCCTACACGCACACACACACACACACACACACACACACACACACACACACCACACACACANTGGCTCCAGAACCCCACCAAGCAACCCCTGACCCTGCCCACCTACTCGACTAAACCCCTACACGCACACACACACACACACACACACACACACACACACACACACACACACACACACACACACACACACACACACACAGGTTCATGTGGTATGTACTCTTATATTCAAGTCGTAGACATTGTCACACACAGCTCACACGAGTCTGCAGTGAATGGGGGGGAAGGAGAGGACGAGGGGAGGCAAGTCGGGGGAGTAGGGCCACTTTAAATACCAGCTCAGCTTGTAATCACTGGAGTTTGAACTCAGAAGACTTCTTATGCTAAGAGGTCAAGAAGCCAGAACACTCATTCGCTCCTTTCTTTCTTCCCTGCTGCCCTCCGTCACTCACTCCTCTCAATGGGGTCTCTCTGATCCATAAGCTGGTTATGTACAGTGAAGCCAATGCTGACATCCTGAGGAAATCTCTCAGCAAAACAACGAGCACGTTGTCTTCCATGTCGTCTCCAACATAAAAAAAACAAATTCATCGTGGCACAAGCTGGACTTCCTCTTGCGCTCAAGTTACACAAAGTAAATCTTCTGCCAAACAGACAACTTGTGGAAGAGCTGAGCTTCATTCGCAAATAGTTTCAAAGGGAATCCATTAAATTTAACCTACCTGCTGAAGGAAGTGTGAAGACAATGCCTGTAAATCTAGTGTTGAACCCGCTGCTTACCTCAGGACATTTTGTGTACATCTGGTATAGGCTGTATGAAAATGCCCTCCAAATTATACACCTTTATTGGACTTCACATTTCCCAAATATGACCACCCAGAGCACACAGCTCATACCACCCACACACTATTGAGTGGATTTATCACTCAGCTGATGCCAGTGTGCTTGGTGAATGAAAGCAGCTTACAGTATTGGCATCGTTACCTTGTTTGATGGGGAAGCGAAACATCAGAAACTCCTATATAAACAGGTATTAGCCATGGGAATAGCAGAGGAAAGGTGTTGCCTGCAGGCAACAATTGCAGGATTAATGCCAAGGAAAGTGCAATATTGTAAAACATAAAGAGGTGAGGAGGAAATGTTTGTGTGTGGTAAAGACAGGTCTACAATTGGCCTCCAGTTAGTCAGCAGTGCAGTGGGATACAGATAGCAGGAAAACAATGGTGTCAGCCAGAGGATACAGAGAGTGCTGCAACTAATGATTATTTTCACTACCAAGTAATCGTTTAATTATTATTTTTTGATTAAGCCAGTAATTATCTAGTATTAAAACACAAAATGCCCATGATCACTACCAAGAACCAAATGTGAAGTCTTTAAATGAAACCCAATTGCCAGAAAAACAATGCTTGTGTTGCATGTTTTAGCAAACTACATTAATTTTACAATTGTATACATGTACATATCATATTTATAACAGATGTGCTGAAACGTTTCTCAACACCACTGTGTCAAAGGTGTGGTTAGGTTTAGGCACAAAAATCAACTGATCATGTTTTGGATTAAAACACCCACGGGGGCGATAAAAACACATGGGATTGGCTGCTCAGTCATTTGGTGGCACAGAAACTGGGTGGAAAAACACCCAGGTTAAAGCTCCTAACCCTATCTTTAAGACTGAGCCCAGCCACCCCACAGAGGAAACTCATTTCGGCCACTTGTATCCGTGACCTCATTCTTTTGGTCACTACCCAGAGCTCATGATCATAGGTGAGGGTTGGTCCAGCACACCAAACCGCCGATCCATCTCACGCTCCATTCTACCCTCACTCATGAACAAGACCCCAAGATACTTGAGGCAGTAATTCCCTCCCAACCTGGAGGGGGTAATCCACCATTTTCCGGCAGAGAACCATATCCTCAGACTTAGAAATGCTGACTCTCATCCCAAATGCTTTACACTGCAAACTGCTCCAGTGCCTGCTGGAGGTCACAGTGGGATGAAACCATCAGAATCACATCATCTGCAAAAAGCAGAGCTGTAATTCTGAGGTTCTGAGGTACTGAGTACCTCGCCTGGTAAGGGGGACTTTATATTACCTGATTAATTCATTAGATTTGTTTTTAATTTTGTGCTTTATTTAACTTAAGCCAACACAGACAGGAAGTCCTATGCATGGTCAGAAATCGGAAAGTTTTAACAGCTGCACTGTAATTCATATTTAATGCTAACTGGGCAAGTGTGATATGGTTGAAAGCTTCAGATCAAGTGAGTAAGTCGACCATGAGTGGAAATTGTTACATCAACTACTGTTTCCAGGATCAAGAGTGAACTTTAAAACTCGACTGATCAGTTGATCAACAGAAAGTTAAAGGTCAACCATTTTGATAACTGGCTGTGATTCATTTGAGTTACACGTCATGTAATATTTGCTGATTCCAACATTGAAAATATGAGGATTTTATGCTTTTTTTTTCTCTTTTCTGTTTTATGCAACACTCTCTCATACCAAACGATGGAATAGGCAGAATCCACTGACTTCCAAAACAACATATGTGACCATTCCCAAAACATCATGTCACTTAGCCTAGTGTGCTATTCATACTAGCATCAGTGTTGACTTCAGGGCACAAACACATGATCTCCTGGCTGAAAGTCCTGTGTTTGTTTGACCTTTCTACCTCCCTTCCAACCCACCTTCTGGGGACAACCTACAACATTACTTGGACTTTGTCGCTTACAATACATCACCTCACTTCCTCCTCTGCTCCAGTAGTAATTACGACAGTCATGAGAAGGCGCCACCTTACTATAAACTTAGTTATGGGTCGTAATAAGTTGCTTACACAGTTGACCTAAATGGCTGTTTTTTTGGTGAGAGCTGGCTGATTTTATATGACCGACATTGCATTGGTTTTAGTGGGTGTTCAGAGTGATAACAGCCCTTTGCTGAAGAAATACAAGGGGTTGTGTTGGTGGGGATTTCAGGTACCAAAGAAATGAATACATATGATTCAAGAAGTCCAGTTTGAGTAATACATTCATGAGGCTGATTCCAAACCACTACACAGTGTATTATAGGGAAGGTAGGGTGTTCTTATACACTGTTAGTACATATACCTTTGAAAAGTGATGCAATAAGACGTAATGATACACTGAGAAAGAATGTTACTGCTGAAAAGTTATCTTGACAACCATTTTATCTTTTGTAGAGACAATCACACTAGTAGGCATGGTGTACACATTATAATCTTATATTCGTGATTACGATTTTCCAGTATTTTATAGACTAAACAATGAAATGATTCACTGTGAAAATAGTTGGATTAATCTTTACTTGCAGCTCCAAGGTCAGTTATGAGACACTTGTGCTTAGGACACGTGGAGATGAGACGGAAACTATAGTCTCTTTCTGTCAGTGAAACATTTACCAACCAGCTGTATTTAAATTCAGACACACTGGCAGAACTCCAGCGCTTTCAGCATCCCATCATCTGTACGGTGCCACCTAGGCAGCAGATAAAACCAACTGGTATCTATCTAACACACACACACACACACACACACACACACACACACACACACACGCACTTGACATACCATTGATGTGGGCCTTCTTGTGTGGGATTAAAGAAGGAAGACAGCAGGAAGGAAAGGACAAGATGGATTCTGGCCCCAGAATTTCTGGAGTATTTTCAAAAGTCTAATGTGCAAATGATAACGGTTCATCCAAACAGTGTGTGTGGTCAGGTGTTGACACACACGCAAGCATGTTCACACACACAGATGTGCCCACACACATACTGTACACAGACGCACACACACATCGACTCAGTGATTGGAGCCTTTGGTCTTCATCAGGTCAATCAGTGGAACCGTGAGACCTGGAGGCTGGATGTCCTTCTGCTTCCAGACTTCAATGTGGCCTGTTCCAGTAACTGCTGAGCAAATACAGACCATCAGTGAGCAAGTGTGTGTGTTTGTCTGTGTGTGTGTGTGTGTGTATTTGTGAAAGAATTAAAGAGAGGGGAAGAGGGGGAATAGTAGTAGTAGGGGCTGGGAACAAGCTCTGTGTGGGGTACAAAATGAAAATTAGAGGGTATGACCTCATTGTCATTTACTGCAACACACATTACACATTAAATATCCAGGTCATTAGCGCAGCCATCAGCTCTGGGGCACCCATAATGTTCAGGGGTCGGCTCGGACATCACGTACGGGAGGTGTGGTGCATGTGTTCAGTAGTTGGGGGAATACGCTCTAGATGGAGTTTGTTTTTTAAAAGACGTATGTTGTTGCTATCACATTGGGGGCCCACCTGCGGCTGTCTGTGAGCGCGTGTGAGTATCATGTGTATCTGCTTGCTTCATACACACAAAGCAAAGCCCACCACAGGCAGAGCCCACCACAGAAGGTGCACAGATGTGCCGCTGGCTACAAGCAGAGGTAGGTCTCGCATTCAGAAGTGATAGCTCTCATACGGCATACGGCATATGGCAGTAATAGTGAAATCTGACATCATTTCCACTCTGAAATATACGGCCAGAGAAGGA
Organism: Epinephelus moara; assembly: GCF_006386435.1. Taxonomy (NCBI): domain Eukaryota; kingdom Metazoa; phylum Chordata; class Actinopteri; order Perciformes; family Serranidae; genus Epinephelus; species Epinephelus moara. Next base: position 21,928,225 of record NC_065510.1, on the reverse strand, counting down.
AGACAGATTGTAAAGCAATTTAGTGGAGAAGGAATATTCATGATCTTTCTTTAAAAGATTAGGTTATGTATGGACACTGATAAGGAAAGCGTGTAATCACGGAGTTCCACTTCACTGGTGGTTTGTGTGACAGCTGGTGATTGATTTTGTTTGCGTTGGGGATTTCTGAAAAATATATGTTTAGCCTGAATTCAGAACCACATCAGTCGGAAGACCACCAGCTCCTTCCTCAACATGAAGGCTAACACATTTCTGTCCTCCACACGCACACATCAAGAGCTTCATGAATGTAATTAAAGGACTAGTTCACCCCCCCGCGGCGCCCCCCCCCACAAAAATCACACCCCTCGTGGTATCTGTCCATACTTTGTATTCAGTATGTAGCTTTATAAAATAATGGGAAATGGAGCTGTGTTTGTGGTGATCACAGACTAGAAAAAAATTACATTTAAATTAAGATCTAAAGCCATGCTCGCTGCTCTGTGAGGCGGTGCTTAGACACACTGGTGCTATGAGCTACATACAAACGTCGACAAACATGGTACAAAGTTTACCACGTTAACTATCTTAGCTTAGTGTATTAGCATGCTAACAATAGCTAGTTAGCACTAAATACAAACAGCAGCTAAGGCTGATGAGAATATCATTAGTTGTGCAGGTATTTGCTTTTGAACTGATGATGGTGCTGAGTGACAGAGGATCAACAATGTTATTAAAACTCATGCTGAGAGGGACATGGATATCTGCACCAAATTTCTTGGCAGTTCAGCCAACAGACTTTTCACTTAAAACCATAGATGTCGACCTCATGGTGGCACCAGAGGAAAAGTCTGATCATCAGATAATTCATCATCTGGGAATGATGACTGTCTATCAAAAAAATCCTCCAATTCATCCATCCATTTTCTAACCGCTTATCCTCTTGAGGGTTGCGGGGGCTGGAGCCTATCCCAGCTGACACTGGGCGAGAGGCAGAGTACACCCTGGACAGGTCGCCAGAGTATCACAGTGCTGACATGTAGAGACAAACAACCATTCACGCTCACATTCACATCTACGGTCAATTTAGAGTCACCAATTAACCTGCATGTCTTTGGACTGTGGGAGGGAGCTGGAGTACCTGGAGAAAACCCACGCTGACACGGGGAGGAGAACATGCAAACTCCGCACAGAAGGACTCCCCCACCCAGGATCGAACCAGGAACCCTCTCGCTGTGAGGCAACAGTGCTAACCACTGCATCACCGTGCTTCCCCCTCCAATTTATCAGTAGGCAATTTTAAAATTTTGAACAGGGGGAACCCACCCCCATCCACTGATGTTTTTTAATAATCGCATGGGTCTAAAATATGATAACACACCATGGGAAGAATGAACATGTAAGAATCCGTCCATCCTTGATTAAAAGCTGTTTTCAATGTTTACTTCGCTCTCTTTAGAACACACCATGAGAAAATACTTTTAAAATTATTCTCTTATTCCTCTCTTGTCATGTCTGCTTAGTTCTCTCAGTGAATTGTTGTCTACAACAGTAAAACAACTTGTCTTGCAAGACTCTCATGCCTGATGTTGATCCATTTTCTCAGTGTCAGAATCTATTTGCCACATTTTTAAACTTTAAAAGTGGAATGCGCCAGTGACTTCACCAATATACCGATCCGTTACAGCTCACAAAAGCTTCTGTGATGTCGTCGTAATCATGTTCTCCAGAGCTAAAGTATAGTATATTGTGATTAGTCTGAAGAAACACAAATAAACTAGAGCACTTCTTCCCCCTTATAGCAGAAAGATAATCAGTGATTCCAGACCCTTCTTCATAGAAATACCTCTGGCTACGCAAGACTTATTTGTACCAAACTTCCTGGCAATCCATTCGGTAGTTGTTGAGAAGTCTGGACTGAAGCAGAGTATGGATAGATCGATGGAGACATGCCGTTAATATGAATGAAATTCAATGTGTCTTTTGCAGAAGGTGTGTCCCTGTTACTATGGAATTATCTTGGTAGAAAGTACAACAAAAAGTGTGGGTTTTTCATTTTGTGAGCACCAGAAAGGGGGGTGAGGGTATTAATCTGAAAGCGCAATATGTAGAAACCTGACCAAATAAACGAAAATTATCCACATAGCAAGATGAAGGTAAGTGAGAATTATCAATCCTTGTATTCCAACAACAAACACCTCTGAGTGAATTCAAACCAAATGACTTTCAGACATGAAGAACGCGGAAAACAATATCCCTGCCAAGACCCGAAGTTGGGATTGACCCTTTTTCTCAAGAAAACCGCAAACGTAGCCGATTAAAGCTATATCACACCACGCCTGCCAATACCAACTGCCTTCATCTGCCATTTAAAGCCTTCTAATCCATCATTAGCGGAATGTTAGGTCTGCTGCTGCCACAAGCTTTTCCCTGCGCTTGAGTGCGACCACGAAATCTGCTCTGACTTTCTGCCACCAGGTTCGATGCTTGCATTGAAACACGTGCACACGCACGATGAAAACAGTCTCACTTCCTGACAACAGCGAGCCCCTCTCTCCACCTCATAAAACTTGTTTATCTCATTTTAAGTTCCCTCAGTAAAAATCATTTTTATAGAAAGTCTCCCTGCTTGTTTATTCCCAACAACTTCCTTTTGATCCGGTCCCGCAACAAGTGTTATGCTGAGGGCATGGTGTCAGCCTTACTGTAAATCAGGGACCCAGTTTTCCTACTACCATGACACACGGCACAACCAGTAATGACCACAGGGAGGGTCGTGGTGGAAATGGGGGTGAAGTGGGAACAGAGCAGGGGTGTCCAGCAATGCGTCACTGATCCCCCGAGTGCTTTCATCTCCTCTGATAAGTGCCATACCTAATCAGGTTAAAGCAGCGCATGCCACGGAAGGAGAGGAAATTCCGGCCAAAACGGTAACGTATCTGTTCCGCTCTCATGCGTCGCATTCCTCCAGCTAATTAGGAGGTAAATATCTGACCCCGGAGAGAAAGCGTCCACATTAGCCCAGCCAGTGTGGTCCATCTGCACTCTCTCTTTCGCTCTCCTCACCCCCCCTTTCCTCTCCCCTCTCACCCTAATTTAGCACACAGATGACAAAAAACATAGGGGAGTTCTCAGTAGGTTTCTTTCTTTCTTCTACAGCTCCCCTCCTTTTTCTTCTCCAGCGTTAGGCCCCATCATTACTGACAGGCTATCAGTTGTTCTCATACCAGATTATCTACTGCCAATGACCTCCGGGTCGTGGCACCGTGCTCTCTGCCACTTTCTCTCTTTGCTTTGCCTTTGTCTCGCCACAGATACACTTCAATGAGTTTTTAGGCTTTGGTGACTCTGAATCAAAGATACTATTGATTGTAGCTCCAATTTGAGTTTTGCTAGTTGGGCTAAAGGAGAAGCTTAACTTAAAATTGCCTCTGAGTTAAGTGATGAAACAAAATAAATATTTTACAAGAGATATTTATCACAGATGAGAAAAATGGAAGGCTTTGGTTACACTGTTTCTCATATGTTTCGTTATTATCTCATAATGATCACTGAATTATCATCTGCAGTTGAAGGTGATGTCAAGATCTACAGCTGCAAGGAGTTAAGAGCAGAAGCAAGGACATTTTTTCATCACATAGTGATGGTAATAATTGGTAAGTATTCAGAACTGTCAAACCTTTATTTGTGATGGGAGTTGTCTTATCCAGAATGACAGTGCCCACATCCGCATGGGATTACTGAGTGGTTTAACGAGTATAAAAATCATGTGGATCGTTTGCTCTGACCCTCACAATCAATTGAACATCTATGGGAGATTTTGGTGAGACCAAACCACACATTGCACAAGCACATTCTTGAAGCTCTGGCAGTGATATGTAATGTTTTGCTTGTCACAAGATGGTGGTGAGTTTTATTGACTGCCAGTGTGTTTGCAGTGGGATTATAATGTTTAATTTGTTTACAGGACCACTAAATCTTTGTTGTACAAGAGCGAAATTACGTCTCTGTCTTGTTTCTGTCATTCTGTTTCATCTGACAGCTTTTTTCACTGTGGGTGACCTCAGTTGAACTGATCATCAGACTAAATTGCTGTTTAATTTCACTTCATTTACTAAGCTTCTGAAAGGGATACGATCGCACCAGAGCCGTCTTTGGAACTTCATGAAGATTAACATGGGCAAAAGTCACTCTTACACAGCATTGTAGCGGTATTTCACGTTAGCAACGATATTTCATAAACGACATCATCAACTACAGACTTAACTTCTTCTTAACTTCTGTAATTTCCAGTATGTCAGGTTTTCTCATCAGTCCTGTTCAACACTTGGTGGTCAGGCAGACTTGCGCATGCAGCTCATCTGGAAAAGCTCTGCTTCAGTGATAAAGGACACTTAGATGTTCGTTTGGAGCGTCCACACTGAGGCGTATCTGTAGAAACTGGAATTACATTTCAAACCACCTTCAAATGTGGTTTGCAAAAATTTGCAAAAATCTCATTTCATGTTTTTTTTGCCTTCCAGTCTTTCTAAAATCAAAAATGGATTTGTGCTGGCAGTCTGAACACGACCTCCATCTGAGGTGATAACTAAACAAGTAAAATGTTCAGTAGATTGGGAAACAGTGCCGTAATCCTACTATGGCCTCAGTTTCATGTGTCCTCCCTCAATCTGGAAATGTCATTATCAGACAAAGGTTTGATTAGATATATTTTTTGGATGAAACACCACGCTCTGAAAGATTTTCCATTGCATTGAATCATGTCTTTAGTGTGAAAGAGCCATGCCAGGATTTATCCACCTTTGTGTGAATATCTCACATGTAACCTTGGCGTGGATTGGTCTGGGCAGCTTGCTCTGATGCTGTTCTGGTGGCTTACAGTGGCCAAACACCTTACTAAGACGCTTCACATTGGGTTTTCATTGGTAATATATCTGTAATAACAGTCTCCCAGGTCAAAGCAACATGTAATCTTGTGGTTAGTTTGAAAGCTCTATCTCCAAGACACAGCAGCAAACTGCAGGTAATGCGTCTCATTGAGTTTCCACAGCTGACTTTAGTGTGTGCCATGTAACAAAGTGCGCCATACACCACCATTATTTGTTGACTTAGCCTTTCATGCTTTAAATATAAAGAGGAAACAAGCAAGGATGAAATCAAATGAAGCCTGAAGTCCATTTGTATCTGACAAACATCACGTTTTTTTCCTGTCAGAACCTTTGTGCTTTGTTGATTTCATCAATCTGCAGGGAAAACATGTTGCAATGCGCGTTCAACCCTGGCGTCCACCTTCAAAGAAACCATAACTTATCCAAAAATGATTTTCCTGTCATTGTCAGCTTCATGTCATAATCAATTTCTGCAAGATTTTCCACGCCACACTCTGACAGTTAAATCAAAACAGTCCTTGGGTAATTTGGCTGCTTCCATTCACAGTCCATGTATTTATAACTGCGCAAACAGACTCACTTTATGTCTCATCAGCTGACGTACGCAGCATGCCACACACATAGCAGCAGGAAGCGGCCCAGTGTAATACACTTGAAGCTGTTTACATTACATTACAGAGAGAGGAAGGTGCTCGAGAGGCACATCATCATCCTGACCCATGATCCTGACCTGTGTGCAAGTGGATGTCAAGCCGCAATCCACATGTTCCAAACTGGACTGCGGTCAAGAGCAACATTAGCAGGGGTTTGGCAGGAAACTTCAAGATTGTGATTGAACTACAGTGGGCAGGCAAGCAGAGAAGTACAGACAGCGTGTGCTCTCACCACCTCCTTTACGCAACGCTGCACTTGCGTGTCATGAAGCATAAAGTTGAGCTCTGTAGCAGCGAACAAGATGTAAAAATCATCTGGAGCATAAGACTCGTGTAGGAGTGACAAATATTTCCAGGGCCGGTGACAGATCCCTACGTGTACAGAAGCTGTCATGATCCTTGATTGTAGAGACGGTGTAAAGCACCAAAAAAGGCTGCATCAACCTCAGTGTGTTAAACAAGGCATTAGTCAACAAGGAGGGGAGGATGGAGCAGTGATGATACTGCTGGGTTATGTAGCTGCAGCAGCATTATGAACACTAGAGTGTAGTAACCCACATAAAGTGCTCTAACAGACCACATTTGTGTGCAACAGCTAGCATTTACACCCGGGTGGCTCGCAGTGTTTTTTTTCCTGCTCTTTTTTTGTTACTCATATTTACTCTGTGGAAGGTAATTAGCGAGCTGATCAGAAACCATATTTATTCCCCTGTGGTCAACCACAGCACTCTATCCACTTTGAAGTGTTTGCTGAGCAAAAACAACAACATCTAAATGCTTCCAGATATTAGGACAAGAACTATTCTCAGCTTGCTGTGACGTGTTTTTTTTATATCTACTGGTGCTTTTAAATGGGTGGAAAATTATGGCTGACTGAAATAAAGTAATTCATATGTACACATGTGCTATATATGGACTACAATATGGACAGATACCACCTCTGTGGTGTTCCACTCCATTCATTTTCTATACTCCTCTTAATTACAACCAATTATGGCCATAGCTGCTCATTATGTGAAACATTACTCACTGTTGAAACACTTTAAATATTATGATTTAGTTGGAGAGACATCTTGTGCGTCCCCACCTAATAAATAATTATGTATCAAATGCTCTCCCTTAAGTTTGGGAACACCTCGGAGCAGCCCTCCGTCAATGTTTTCTCTCTCAAACCTGCAACAACAGATTTTTGGAACAGTGGAGACAAATTATGAACCCAGCATTGACATATCATCACCTTTTAAGTGGATATCTCAAAACTTTCTGCAAACAGTTGTTTATTTACACATCCAGCAGTTACAGGGCAACATTATCATTTATTTGGAGTCATGTTTATGTCCACCTGGCGAATCCAAGTCTAATACTCTCTCTCTCTTTTTATCTCTGTTTGTTAGTTCTGTGTCTTCCGACTCCTGAGGGAAATACCTGGCTCTTTAGCGGCTAAATGCTCCACTATGTCCACTATGCTGTTATGTGCTCGGAGGACAGTGTACCAGCCCGTTCTTATTCCCAGGTCTTAAAAAAAAAAAGACAAAAAAAGACATACCAGGCTTTCAGCTAATTCCAGCGTAAACCCATCCACAGTAATATTTAACGCTCAGAGCAACTGGCATAGTATAAAGAGTGAGAAAGTCCATGTAGGTTGGGTGGGCGGGGTGGTGCAAGGGTCAAATAAACACAGACTTTCAATCAGGAGACTGCTGTTTGTGTCCCGTGTGAACCAAAAAGTCAGTGCTGTTTTAACATAACGTAATGTAACTTGCATCCGACCATCTAACTACGTTACATGCTTATTTTAAACCAAAGCCTTCTCCATCTGAAAGTGACGCTATGAGGGCGGTGAAAGCGAACCATAACAGTAAAGTTGTGGGTCGGACAGATAAACAATGAGCTGAACCTCACTATAAAACTCCATAAAGCCGAGTGGAGCTTCAGATTTGGATGATAATTCTCTGTAGGTTCATCATTATGAGCGATCCATTGTTACATGTTTTACACTGTTTGATACATTTTTATATTTAAAAAACTGTGATTACAGCTGCTCAAAAAAAGCAGTCTCTTATGACATAATATTGAAAGATATGGGAAGAGCTTGAGGAAACTCTCAGAGGAAACCTGGATGATTTCTTGATGTATGCTCAGTTTGGTTTGCTCCTATAGAGTGTGTGTGTGTGTGTTCGCATGATTATGGATTCAACCAAAATCCGACTTTGTCTTACCTTACCTTTAGGCAATTTTCTCTGCCATAAGGCAAGTCTCTTAAGCCTAGTTCACATTACACGATTTTCACCCTGATTTTGCGTCGCAGAGACAATCGTAATCTTTTGAGTGCTCATACCTGGCGACGTGTGTTTCTGTCAGCAGGAGTCTCACCAACTGCGTTACGACCTGTGTGTGTACACCACAAGATTCCCCCCCTGAGCCCTCGTCGACAGAGCCCCAGATAATGCGGTGACGTCACCAAATGTGGAGACGACACATCGTAAAGGCATGGATATTCTTTATTTTCCTGGGTCCAAACACAACGTGCTCCACGTGATCCTGTGGACGCCGCCCTGCAGCTTGTCCTCTTCACATTTCTTCCGTCCTCCTGCTTACTGACGTGGGACGTATCCCGCCTCTCATTGGCGGATGCTCTTTGTCAGTCGTGTCACACTTCTCCAGTTTTCTAGCATGCCAGATATCCAGTCCCAGTCACAGACGAGGGGGCGACTTGCTTGTAGGCTTGTTCACACATGAGGACTCATCGTGGCAGACTATCTGCCCACTCACCTCCGACCCAAGGTGGCTCTCAAGATGCTCTGCGACGTCAAAATCGCGGTGAAAATCATGTAATGTGAACTAGGCTTTAACTGTACGTATCAGTATGGCTGTTAAACATTATGGAGAATATTTGCATGGTAAAAAAAAAATCTGTAACACTCACAGGTACAACAACTAATTCATGTATCAAATTATATTTTTATTTTTCATTCTTTTTTTTCTTATATTTTTAAATGTGTTTCTCAGAAAAACTGCACCTCAAAGTCTGTTAAGTATAGCTGTTATGAAACTTCATAAACATCACATAATCTTTATCAGCATATTGACAGGTTTGCCAAGTGGTCATGGACATGTAGATGTTAATTTTTTTTTTCCTGAGCACTTTTTCTTCATGACTTCTTGTCAATGTTATCTTAAAAGTTGAGTGTATTCACGACTCTGGAAACAGGAGTCAATCAAACAATCTCACATAAAGGTCCATTTAGTAGCTGTTTGCGAGCCTTCAGTCATACCACGTCATCTTGATTATCAGAGTTTGAGTTTACATTTGTATTTTCCAAGGTCAAATGTGAACTTTGAACCTCAGTGTTAGTTGTTGTTAACATTTTCCATAATTTTTGGTGTTATAAACAGTATATTGAGATATTTTTCAGTCTCAACATAAAAAATGTTTCTCCATCCACTGCATCGATTAAGCGCATAACTTGAAACATATTGATGTCAAACTCCAAGCAAAAATATACTGATTTATGATAAAAGTCAAAGCTTACATATGATGCACAAGTGCTGCTCAACACACACATGAACATGCATGCACACGGGTCAATGGTTTGCGGTTTGAGCCTTCTTGTAGTCAGACAGCATGATGAAGTGTGTAGAGACCAGAAGAGAAAGGAAAGTGCTTCCTGGGCAGTGATGTGTGACAGGAGATATCAGAGAACTGGTGCAGGGTCAACCGTCACTGACAGCCACCACACCTCTTGACATCCACCCGAGACCCTGGGAGTTGTGCTCAGCAGATATGGGTCAGTGGAGGCTGGAGATGTGCGGGTTCATCACCTCAGTGTGTGTGTGTGATTTAGTTTTTGTGTGTGAAGTCTGTATGTGTCTATCAGCTTGTCTCCACACTATCTGATTCCTGGAGGAGCAGCGCCGGCCACCCAGGTGGTCCTGAGCCGTGAGGAGAAGAGTCAGTAAGCAGGTAACCTAAACCTTCACACCCATTGCCTGCAGCTGCCTGATCTCCTCCCTCAGGAACCGGGGCTTCTTTTACATGCTCTGCGCTTTGTTCCCCACCCTGCAGAACATTAGCACCACAATGACCTCCACAGAGAAACTCGAGTCCATAAAAACCTAATGGAGTAGGATGAAGGAGGCAGGCTGAGAGGAGCAAAGAAAGGATGCCAAATTTTGTCAGGTTTATATTCCGCTAAATTCTTGAAAAATGGGTCTTCATAGCACTACGTTGGACCTTGCGGGAGGGGGTTTGTTTTTTAAGTAGCAACTGCGGTTTTCGATGTGGGCTTGCACATTTTTCAAAAGTATCCCCCTATCAGTGGTGAGGCAGGGGGAGAGAGGAGGGGACAGCCATGGCATGTAATAATGGCCTGTCATTTTTCATCAACATTCCCGACAATGCATGACCCAGACTGGAGCCAGAACACACACTTAGGGAGCTGACACACTGCACAGAAATACATCACTTGGGTCAGAGGGTCGACCAGCGTCATGATTACTGGGACCAGGAGACCCTGCATATGTGTGTGCGTAGAGTGGGGGGTATAGTCCTCAGCATCATGGCTGGGAGTTTAAGACAGGAGCTTCCACTGTTGGAAAAAGAAAGCAGAGAGAGAGGATGTACGGCTTCTCCCATTCATCTCCATGTCTGCATGTTCGTCTTTTATTTGTACCATCAGGATGCATTTCTTGAGAGAAAGTCAAGCACACAAGCCCTTGAGCTGAGGGCCCTCTGGGAGAGGATGGCTGCGCCACACAGACCCCCACACCCCGAACCCACTCTTAGCCCCCTTCTCAAATTAGATCCCAGGTCTAATCAGAGACAGCTTGGCGTTGTGGGTGGAAACTAGCCACAAACCTCATCTTCAAACAACTGTTGGTTGCTGTGAGAGGCCCCCCTGTTCTGTTGACTGGGCAGGATGGAGCACTGTACGAGGCGCTCTCAATTCTCTTGACCACACAATGGAAAATGGGAGAGACCACACAACAATGAGTGATTTCCAACACAGCGGCTGACCTTAACCAAGTTTCAAAGTGAAAACCTACTGGAATAATACTCCCGAAAGAACAATATTCAATGCCATACAGTGCAATAGCTTTCTTTCTCCTGAATGGCAGGTCGGAGTGTTGAACAAAAAAAGCTACATCAGGTTTAACAGAGAGAGCAAAGAGATGATAGATAAACTGCATCTGCCAATTAGAGCTAAACCACAAGGTACAGCTGAGACTGATGGGAATGTCATTAGTTTTGCAAACCAAAGTATTAGATGCATTCATAACAGGAATATCAACATATGTCAACCGAGAATATTTCTGAGCAGTTGTCAGTCTATAGGTTGGTTTTGCTACTCTTCAGTTTTCTGCACTGCACACCAGCCAGGTCTGGTGGGAGCTGAGTAGCGGTGCCGCTAGTTTATCGCTAGAAACACCATCCCAAACCAACAGTGTTGCTGTGGAAACATTTTGCCCACCCTGCGATTTCCCCCCAGCTTGCCCTGGTTTATGAGCATGTCAATTTTGAACTGCAAACCCTATGGTCTATGTTACAATTTTTAGCTCTGTTAGCAGCATTAGCAGACTTGCTTTTCCTAGGATAGCGAAGGCATGACCCAGCCTACTCTCCCTCTGGCTACTACTTGTTGCCTTTGTTGTTTGACTGGTAAGGCTGAGGCGAGGGGTGGGATTGGTTAGGGTTAGGTTATGAATGTCAGGGAAAGCCAAACAGAGGCAGAGTAAGGGGCTTGTCATACCTTAGCATCGTAGGCATGATCAGTGGTGCTAACATTGTTAATAATGCTAAAGGGGTTCTCAAAATGTTCCTCAAAATGAAGCTGCTTGCTCAGCTGCGGAGGGGTCGCCATCATGTTTCCGCAGCAACAGCATACCGCCACCAGGACGGCGTTACCAGCCGTATTAGCCGAATGAGTGGTGCCACAAGCAGCTCCCACTGAACCCAGGTAGTGCACAGTGCAGAGCAGCCAAGGCAAACATTGGCTAACCAGTGGACACCAAAGGGTGGGCAGTGGGCACTATGTTTCCGCATTTTATTGCCAGCTGTCTGTTAGTAAAGCCAACAGAAACTAAAATAAAAGGCAAGACATTTACAACACAAAACATTAAATTTGCACCACCTCTAAATGGATAGCACTTTTAAGTTTACTGAGTCAATGGAACACTGGTTACTGGTTGTTGGCGATTGAATCCATCATTAACCAAAACTGAGATCCCTAATTAAAAATTTGACCCGATTTGAGGCGAGATGAAAATTTACGTTGGTTGGAAAGGTGGTTAATATTCATTTCTGCACCTCATTTTATGACAGTCCCTTCAGACATTTCACTCAAAGCCATAAACGTCAACCTTTCTGTGCCACTCTTGAAAACGTCAGGGGATAACCAAAGTCACTATGACTCATCATCTGGGCACAAAGAATGTCTGTACCAAATTTCATGCCTCAATCCATCCATTAATTTGTGTTTAGTTGGTTTTAGTTGGTATTCCAGTCTGGACCAAAGTGGTAGAGTGATCAACCCACTGACAGACTGACATTGACATCCCTGGAGCCACACCGCCAGCGTGGCCGAAACTCATTTGGTTGTGACATTATTTTAGCTGCAAAAATAAATGGAGCCATTAGGAAACAAAACAAGCACACTGCATCCTGACGTGCTCATTAAAAGCTACAAATATAGTAGCAGCTATGTGACCTTGGGAGACACAGCAGTTGTCGAGGTCAGCACTAAATTAGACAGCAATCAGCCAACGATGAGCCCTCCTAACCCAGTGGGATAAAAAAGAGAAAAAGAGAAAGCAGTAGTGGATTTCTGGCAACCTCTCCTTTGGCAAGCCCTCGTGATTATCACTTTGTGTGGAAGCATTCATTTTGCTCTCAATTGTAAGACAGAAAAAAAAGTCAGTTCCCCTTATTACACTGGTAATGATAGATTGCTCTGGCTGAGAGCACATGTCCGGCCAGACGGCCTGCTGCGTTGCTACCTACACCACTGATGCCAGAGCAAATGGGTCCTTATTTAAATCTTGTCAAGGGTAAAATTGGGGCCGTAGCTAGTCATTACAAAGTGGCACATAAAGTCTAATTTGGGTCACGCTGTGGTGGCCTAAAAGCAGTGTGAGTACAGTTTTTACTACTCCCTATGTGTCTTTGTGAAAATGAAACAAATGTGCTTATTTCCAGCAGTGACAAATGGAAATTTGTAATGGCAAGCACTCTCTCCCTAAGGATGTTTTTCTATTCTCCAACCAATAAACATTAAGAAATGGAGTACTCCCACCAGTCAGACGACTCCTGGTGGATGTGCATATTTTCATAACAACAAATGAACTCTGCAAACAAAAGCTTAATGTAGACATGACACTTAAATTACACGTCCTTCATGAAGTAGCATCTGCTATGGAAAGAAAGAACATGTAGATGTCGTATTATGGTCTGAATTCTTTTTTCATTAATAATAACTCCATCTACAGCCAATCTTGCTTTCTCCATAGTGAAGTTATTAATGTTGAGTGCTCATTACAGCTGTTCAAACACTGGATGGCGGCCAAATGACCCACGCTCTAGGAAAACACGGCAATCTACTCTGGCAGCGTGTGCTAAAGTAATGTGAAAGGGAGCATAATAACATTTGTCATAACTCATAGGACACCGAGGACCTGCCGAGAGAGGCCTTCAAACCCAAACACTGTGTGTATGAATGTTTGTGTGTATGACACAAACCAAAACAGGCAGCTGTTCACACCAGGCCAGCAGAGAGAGGAGCGGATCCAGTGACTGAGGCCCTCCTCAAAGTGCTCGTTTCATCTGTTGAGGAGGTCCAGAGATCAGAGGGACAGAGAGGGGTAGGCATGGAGGGGAAAGTCTCTTATGGGGCCGATGTCAGGGGCCAAAAATAGCGGAGAACGCCTCTCTCTCGGTCTCTCTCCCTCTGTGACTCATCCGGAGTGTGGTAATTAGCAAGAGACGGTTCGCCACCATCGTGGCTGGAACCACACAGTGCATGGTGGTGACAAGGCCCAAAACAAACGCTCCTTAAAGAGGGACAGGGTGGCAGGAGGGGAGGGGGCGGTTAAGAAGGGGAGAGTCGGAGAGCGGGAGCGTGAGGATATGTCACACTTGGAACCGATTGGTATTACCAAATCCTTCCAAGGACCAGGAGGAAGCAAGAAGGAGGGGGGAGGAAACCAGCACGACAAGAGGTGAGACAGAGAAAAAGTAGAGACGAACAAGAGCTGTCTCATTGCGAGGATTATCATCCCTTCCACATTTTTACCCTGGATTTTCCACTAATAACTGAATAGAGTTGAAAAGTGGAACTCCCTGCTTTTCTCCCTACCTTTGCTGCATTTTCTCTCGATGGCACGCACTAATGGATCTCTGTTCAGCAGCTAACCCAGGAGTCATACCAGGAGAAATCCCCAGTTGACTATAATGGGCTCAACAGGCCCTTGGACATTAAATTACACTGCCTGCACATCAATTAATTCACCTCCATTTTCTGCGCAAACAAAATGGTCCATTCACATATCATCGCAGACCCCGCTGAGCAAATAAATGCCTTCATCATCTCTGTATGTTTTGGGTCAATGTTTTCTTTGCATTTTGAGTCATATTGATTTATGTCTGGACCTGGTAGCGTGTGTGTGTGTGTGTGTCTGTGTGTGTGATAGAAAAATACAGAGATACAGCAAGAAGAAAGTGAGAGGGAGACAGGCAGACTGAGACAAGGTGTGTGTGTGTCTAAGTGTGCACTTGTGTTTACTGTAGACCTATGAGATGCTACTGGAAATAAGCCATTAAACCTTACATAGCTCGCCATATAAAAACCACATAATATGTTTTGTGGGAGGGATTGTTGGGGATCAAAGACAGAGCAGCAGATATGAGTTTCTGTTCCTGGCTAGTCGAGGAGGGGGGTTGTCATACCAGACATGGTGAGCACATACATTTCCTTGGGCCCTGGGCGTGTGCTGAGGTTCTGCTGGGTGGACTCATTACTCACTGTGAGCCCTGAGCCTGGGGTTGACGGAGAAGCCTGTGTCACACCCACTACACACTGACCGTTGTGTAATCCCTCCTGGGGTTGTGGAATGAGCTTGTAATGATGACTGGTTTGATACGGTTTCACCCTCGCACACACACGCAGAGAGAGGCTCGGGAGGCATCCATGCAAACACAGACTAGAGCCTGCTGTGATGTAAGTGATACTTCCCTGCGAGAGCTTCTGTCCATAGCAGGAAGCACTTGGTAGAGGTTCAAGTCTGTAAAGCGTTTGACGTTTTGTAGCAAAATCAATTAAATCCAATGGAACGCGGTGATTTAAGTAAATCCGAGTTAATCTTTTCAACTTTAGCGAACTCGAGCCATTGATCAATAGCAAGCCGCCTCCACAGTGCAGACTATGAGGGAACAGAAAGCTGGAGAGTCCAAAATGGAGGACGCTATCGTAGCTTATAAGCAGTGTGTCACCATTTACTTTTATCTAACTGTCCTCTGTCATGACTGCTTCACAAAACAGAGCAGTTATGAGCCTGTTTAGATGTGGTATTAACATGCGTTTTGGTCACACATCACTCTTTACACCTGTGCCTGTCATTTGTTTCCAGCTAATCATATGTGTTTAGATTTTGTTATTGCCTAAGTCACTTATGCTAGAAAGTCAAACAGCCCTGCGCACTGTTATTACATTCGCACTCTCACTAGCTGCTCGCTTGTTACCTTAGCAGTTGTGTCAATACAGCTGGAGATATCGCTGTCTGCAGAATTCAACACATGTCTTTAGGGCAAAACAATGGACGGTCATGCAACACCTCCTTCAACTCTAGGCCTGGGGTGGCTGTGGCTCAGATGTAGAGCACGTCGTTCACTAATCAGAAGATCGACGATTCGATCCCTGGCTCCTCTTGTCTGCATGTTGAAGTATCCTTGAGCAAGATACTGAACCCCGATGGCTCCCGATGGCTGTTCCATCGGTGTGTGAGTGTGTTAAAAACAAAAAACTGTATGGTATGGTAGCCTTGACCACCAGTGTATGAATGTGTGTATGAATGGGTGAATGTGACTCATAGTGTAAAAAGCGCTTTGAGTGGTCAGATGACTAGAAAGGTGAACAAAAGAAACAACCAACAAGTCCCGCATTGATGATGTAGTCCTTGTCTGGGACACGTCACGACACATTTGTGTTTCCACTACGAACGATATGTGGTCAAAGCATCTCAGAGCGCCTCAGTGATGTGCTTTGGAAGATCAGATCACGATATGTCTTGGTAGTCGTTTAAACAGGCTGCATGAGACAGGAGTTTGAAACAACTGTGTTGTCCTGTTATCAGCGGAGTTAACTAGTGTGATAGCTGACAAGATGAAGTATGAATTTTTGCTAAAACTGCACTACATCACATTTTTTGATAACAGTGGATCAAGTGAAAGTGTGTTAGTGAGCCAGCATGCACAATACCAGGATCCTGACAAGCAGCTCACTGGAATGCAGCCATCAGTAATTTGATCATTTAGACCTGTGCTTTTCCTAATGTGACTTTTGGATGTCAAAATGTATTAAGTAAAAAAAGGCCTATCTGCAGTCATTCATAAATTCCACAGCTTGCATAAAATCTTCATATTCATATTATCTTAAATATGCAGGGACATTCTCATTTAGAAAAAGCAAGATCTGAACCAAGCCAACCTGTTTTAAAAGGAGGAGTGGTGTAGCCCTCTGACCTGCTCACACTCGCGCAGCATAATTAGGCTCACCACCGTGATTTTGTCTCTTTATCAAGAATGTTCACAAATCCCTGTGAATGACATCATCTTGTTCTGGGGAGATGTAGCCAAACAGACAGAGAGAGAAGCAGCACCGAGCGTAGCATCCAGATCCAAGCCCTCAGCAGTCACTCTCTTGAGCCAGCAGACCTGGACACCAGCAGAGAAAAATATGCCAAATACCTCCCCCCCTCAACTACCACCCCACCCCAACCTTGCCCCCCCACCCCTATTATTTCTGCCCCTCTCCCTGTTCTTGAAAGCTTGGTTACATCATCCTCAGTGTCCACATTTCAATAATGCCTCTGAAATCTCCCACTGGCTACAAGACTCAACAAGAGGGGGGGCTGCTGGGATGGAGAAAGAAAAATAGCAGAATGCGTGATAAAGAATAACAACACACATGCAGGAATCACTGAGCGTTCGCTGAGAGACAGGAGTTTAAAACATTTGGAACATGCCAATCGGATGTAGCTTTCTGTCTGTCCTCTTCTTCCCTCGTAATCCCTCCAAGTAGATGTGTAGTGGTAAGCGTTTGTATTGACTCAGGCCGGTCAGCCGAGCTCTCTTTTCAAACCCCCCCACTCCCCTCCATTCAGTCATTGGGGGGGGCTCTGAGCTCCATGCAGTCCCAGCCATAGCAGACATTTTTGTGGTGAAATCATTAAACCCACGTGCAGCTCTCTCTCTGTGGTCACTGGGGGTCGTGCTCCTCTGCCTTTAGCTGAATAAATCATAAAGTTTGCCGGGGGACCACACAAGAAGCCAGCGCAGTGCAGCCAGCCCATCCAGTCTATGCAGCCAGCGCAAAACACATGCACACGCACAGCCCCAGACCTTGTTATTTTTCAGAAAAACACCAGCAGCGAGACAGAGACAGAGGAAGCGAGACAGAGAGAGAGAGAGAGAGAGGGAGAGAGAGGCGAGGAGGCAAAAAAGCGAAGGCACAAATAACAAGAGAGAGAACATTGCAGTGGAAATAAAGTCAAGGAGATGATAAAATGTTTAAAGTTAACAAGGTATTAACAGGTCCTCCAAAACAGAAAAGGTGCACGTACAACTTGGTGGAATTAAACACACAGAAAGGGAAGGACTGAAACAGTGTACAGTGAGGGAATGAAACTGAAGCTAAAAAACACTGAAGAATCTGAAAAAGATGTCAACAACATTTGCTAGTAACATCAGTTTGGACGGAACTGAAAAAACACAACATTTTTGTGACGGGGCTCAGGAGCATCATAAAGGAAAGAGATCCTCTCTCCCTCTCTGTCTCTGTCTGGATGACCTCGCCAGACTGATCCTTCAGACAAGACCTGACTACTAGAGGAGGAAGCACTGTCCTGTCTGAGGATCACATACTGTCTGGGGAACACTTAAACAGACCGGCTGAGAATGTGTGTACGTGCGTGTGTGTGTGTGTGTGTGTGTCTGTGTGTGCGCGTGTGGGTGTGTGTGTGGGTGTCTGTCTGTATTTGCGAGTTGCACCAATTAATACCATAAATTACTGGAACAGATCACTACTAAAACTGTCACTGTGATTTTATAGAGGGAAAAGCTTCTGTTTGTGGACACTTCAGAGTCACATTTCCATGTGAGTTTGTACCAGAAGAACTGCGTTGAATGTCTTTGCTCCACTGGTGGAAGTATGCAGACCTTTTATTTAAAGCTGCACTAATCAATGTATTTATATTAACAGATCACATGACTGCATTTGAGGTGAAAGGGCCAGCTTGTACTAACGATCCCACAGCACCCCTCAGCTCTACAGACCTTGTCAGTGACTTTTAGTTTATTGTTTCGCTTGTACGGCTCCCAGCTTTACTGTTTGGTTCAGTCTCACCACTTGTTTTCTCTTTCCAGGAGAAAAATAATATAAAAATAACAACCATACAGCAGAAAAACACACTTAGCAACTAGCTTGTAAACATACGTGGAGCTTTTAGCAGCTAAAGAGACAGATATTTCCCTTAGGAGTTGGTTGAGACCAAAACAGAGCTATAAGAGAGTGAATGACTTAAATTCATCAGTTCAAGTTTCTGCAAACGACAGATATGTTAAATTTGCACATTTTATAATATGTTGAAACATTACATTTCTTTACAGTTTAATTTTTAGTTTTATGTTGTGACAAGGCTGTGTTCCCCCAAAACACTTGGTCATGTTTAGAAAAAGATAATGCTTTGGCTTAAAATATTCAGCATTGTTCAACCCCAGCTGAAAATGTGCGGACCTTGCCTTAAAAAATACCGAGGCAGTTCTCATGCACTGTTCATACATTTTCTGATGAACAGTAATGCACCAAAATCTGTACATATCCCAGGTAATGATGAGCCACTAATTCTTGCATAACCCACATATAGTGGAAGGCTGTGATCATGTGACCGATGTGCTGAAGGGAGTAGGGAAGCAGTTGTGAGCGGTCCATGAAGAGGAATATTGGGTGATGGATGGGTTGCAAAACACAGGACTTTCCCCTGAGACTTTCACCAGGGGACCACTGTTTGAAACCGAGTGAACTTTGGCTCATTTTAAGGTACCTCACTTTATTTCTTTTCCTCAGCCGAACCACAGTAACATTACTTGCCTAAACCTAACCTCCATAACTTTTAAGTTAATTATGTAACTTTACATTAAAGCTATAATGTCATCTATGGGGTGCTAATTCATTAGATATCATATGAACTGTTGTGTGTGCATTTTTGTAGGATATAATACAAACAGCTGTATAAATGTGCCCTAAAAATACCTGCTTGTTTTTGCCATAACCAAATGTCATGAGCCTTTCCCAGCTGGCATTGGGCGAGAGGCGTGGTACAGCCTGGAAAGGTCGCCAGACTATCGCAGGGCTAAATGTTATGATGTGTCATTAAAAACAAAGCTGATCTCAGACTGTGGTCTGCACCTTGGCAGCCATCTCACCTAGGTCTTGCACCATTAACCATCCCTTCCCTCTGTTGAGAAACTCAGCTGTAATCTTACATCCATCATTTTAGAATCAATGCGCACAAAATGTAAAAATGTAACATATCCATGGTTTGCAGAAACATACAGGTGGCTGGGCTGCTAGAAACATGACCTGATCTGCCCCAAGTGGCCACAATCAGTTATTGCAGGTTGCAAGGAACAGTAGTAATACTAAAATGTAAGAATACTTTTCACGTGTAAATCAAGTTCAACTAAAAGCACATGAGTATTAGCACTCATTAAGCAGCAGAATGCCCATTGACCGAAGTATATTATTAAATAACATTATAACTTAACCCTTTATGATGCATCAACATGTATGCAGGCTTATAATGTTGTAGCTGGTCATGAGTGAGCAAATGTAAACCTCTGACCATCAAGTTATAGTAACAAAATGATCATCACAGGTTTTGTATGTCATTTCTCAATCTGAAAAGTAACAGGTAACCACAGCTGTTAATTGATAAAGTGGTGGCGTAAAAGGTAAAATATAAGGTAGCATTAAATTTAAGTACAAGGGTAAATATTTAGCTGTGTACAGTATTTGAGTTTGTACTTGATCACTGCTTCGCTCCAAACTTACAGACCAGTCATTACCTATGTGAACCATGCACCATCAGCACACCAGCTCCCACATTAAAGTCATTTACAAACCTTTCCAACAATCCTTTTTTGATGTTTTGTACTGACTTTCTCCGACTTAAATTCAACACATCAACAGATCTGAACCACCACTGCCACATAACTCTGTTTTTTAACTCCCCGCTGGCCTGCTTTGTTGTCCGCTCTTTCTTCACCTCCATCAAGCCTCTGTCACCTGACTAAAAGGTGGGGGTCGTCACGCGTGTCATGGTGAGAAATGTAAGTGGCAGAGCAGCCTGAAGAAAGAGGAGAGGGTGAGGGTGGAGGTTGAAACTCTACCCTCACCGTTAACGCAGGCCATAGCACCTCTCGACCCCGGGCCACACATTTCTGAGTGAACTTTGGCCCTGTGACCACACCAGTGGTGCTGTGTACCTCCTCGAGTCATACACACACACACATATCCTCAGACACCCTCTGGCTGGCAGGCAGGCAGGCAGCCATTACCTGGAGATTGTATCAGTGTCAGTTTGTGGGGGATTCTTGCTCCCTGGGGTAAAGCAAAGAGGGCAGGCGCCTGATCTCTCTGTGAAATGTTAATGTGGAACAAAACAGCCTGAACTCTGAGTGTAGCAATATGTAGAGCCCTGCTCATTGGTCAAGAAACTCTATCCCCTTTAGCATCAATTGGCATGCGACCAAACCCAAAACAAATCAGACAGCTTTGAGTGCTTTGCAAAAGCTTTGTAAGCACACATTGATGGTTCCACAGTTGGATCACTGAGGCATGCTTTACAG
>NC_065510.1:21551822-21607086 GCF_006386435.1 Epinephelus moara | reverse complement strand
AGCCTCAGCCATTCAGGCTCAACTGGGCCTGGATCTCTCTGGAGAAGGAATACTATATAGTGGATGAGGACACCAAATTCCTGGAGGTGACACTTAAACGCAGAGGCTACCTGGGGGAAACCTCCTTCGTCAGTAAGTGTTGACAGTCTTTTCATTTTACATTTTTATGACTAATAACTAGATTTAGTCAGAGATAGAATTATTATATTTATGGATTTGTTTTAGACCAAAAAAGGACATTATTGTTGTTTCTTATTTGTCATTTTGTTTCCTGTTAGAGTCTTTCTGTAGCATTTCCGTCACCTATTAGCGATAAACTCATATGAGGGATGTTGCCCTTATTAAACTGACAATGTCACAAAGAATTATCGCCCATTTAACTGTTATTGTGTGCCCTTCTATAAAACATCAGCATAACATTCTCTTATAAAACCTACACAGATTCATGTTGAGCTGCAGGATGTCCCCATATTACCCCGACACTTACACTGAAGAAAAGATCAAATCAACACTAATAACAACATGGTGTCTCCAAAGGTGCAGATCTTTTGTGCTCTTGTTTGACTGCTGCTCCATTTCCTCTCTTGCCTGAAAGAGGTCTGATTGAAAGCGCGTATAACCTTTCCTGGTAAAGGTCACTAGGAAATGTCAACATGCTGGTCTGTTTGGCTGCATCAGACACTTGCATGCAACAGATTTACGACAACATATGTTAACATCTACACTTCAGTCTTTGAAGTGGCAAGAGGATTGTAAAGGAGCACATACCCTTATAAATACTGTTAGAAATGCAGAATCCTTTGCACCATACCTAAAATATCTAAATCATGATATACATTGTTTGAAACACCAGAAAAGCACTGGATTAAAATAGCGCTGTCACTATAAGAGCCACTGAAATCAGCAATTAAATCTCTTGTCGCTCAAACCACATACATCCTTCTCCCTCAGGTATCGCCACTAAGGATGGAACAGCTGAGAAGGACAAAGACTTCCGTGGCAAAGCCCAGAAGCAGGTCCAGTTCAACCCCGGCCAAACTACAGCAACCTGGAGGGTCAAGATCTTCACAGACCAGGAGTTTGAGACCTCGGAGACCTTTGAGATACAGCTGTCAGACCCCGTCATGGCTGTGCTGGAGTTTCCTGACACTGCAACAGTCGAAATTGTGGATCCTGGAGATGGTAGGACTCTATTTGGGCAAATCCTTACCACCATACATGCAGCCTTTTTGATTCAAAGACTTACGGTATGTATCATTGACTTGTACATGATTACTCATCATCTGTGTGTCCGTCCCACAACAGAGTCGACTGTCTACATTCCTCAAGCAGAGTACAAGATTGAGGAGGATGTTGGAGAGCTGTTAGTGCCCGTGCGGCGATCAGGAGATGCCAGCCAGGAACTCATGGTAGTTTGTTCAACTCAGCAAGGTGAGATGAACACAAACTATATCACAAATGTATCCCTAAAAAGTACTAAATATCAAAAGTTGAAAAAATAAAATAAATAAAGGTAAGTCCATGTTAACTGTTTTATTGTTACATACCGAACCAGTTGTATTTCATGACATTTATTATTATTTTTCCATTTTTCTACATTAATTATTTATATTAAAGCATTCCTTATTGAATCCTTTGACTTGCTGCTGCCAGGATCCACACAAGAATAACTGAAGTTGAAATCTCCTGTCCTCTCTCTGTTCCCATAATTCCTCAGGCACCGCCACTGGCACCATACCCAGCACTGTGCTGTCCTACTCTGACTACATCACCCGACCTGAGGACCACACCAGCGTGCTGCGTTTTGACAAGGACGAGCGAGAGAAACTCTGTCGCATCATCATCATCGATGACTCGCTGTATGAGGAGGAGGAGAGCTTTAACGTCACCCTCAGCATGCCCATGGGTGGTCAGGTGGGAGCCAACTTCCCAGCCGCCAAGATTACCATCTTAGCAGACAGTGATGATGGTGAGTGAAGTTTGTGTTTGCAATTAAACCTGTTATTGAGCCAATATTGTTTACTGAGCTGGACTTGTTCTGTGGTAGCAACACTTTACTCACCCCAGCAAACTTCAAGTGTGTGGGTGCTCAGTTTTGCAGATAGATGCATGGACACTGCAGACGGATGGCTGGATAGATGAAGCAGTGACTTCATGAAATGACTACAGATACAAACAGAAACATTTATGGCTAACTTTTAAAGATGTCTATTCAGGTTTTCATAAAAACCTCCTGATCCTTTTCAACTTTAAACAAACAAACTAACACATAATTTAACAGGTGTACGTTCACAGATTTCAACATATCTTCATACAAAAGTTTGTATGATATTTAATAACATGGTGACAACGTACCTTAACATAACTCAAAGTTCACTTGGTTTCACAGGGTTTCAAACAGCGGTCTCCTGGGGGAAAGTCCCGTGTTGTTTGACCCATGCACCACACTAACCTGCTTCCTTATGCAGACTTTCAGTCTTTATACTACTTCCTTCTTTAATACCATCAGCTCACTGGTTATGTGATTCGCAGCCTTCCCGATTACATAGGTTATACATGAATTACTTGCTCATGATTATGTGGGTTGCATAGGAATTGAATTACTTTTCGTAGGTATGCCCAGAGGAGCGGAAAGGAAAATTCAAGATAAGATCAGAAACAGATCAGAATTTAGTAATCCCCCAATAATAAGCTGATTTATTTCTGAAGAGACAAAGACCTCTGGGTGTGTACAAACAGTGCATGAGAGCAGCCGGCAGATTTACAAGTAAAAGACGTGCATCATGTCTCAAAATCTGCAGGTGTAGTAGGCCAGTGGTTCTTAAATGCTGTGCTGCGGCACACTGGTGTGCCGTGATGCCAGTCTAGGTGTACCGTTAGATTTGGTGATATCCACACATTGTTACTGCAATATTCAACTGGGCCTATACAAAATTTATTAAATTTACTGTTTCAGTATGTTGTGCGCACCTGTTTCCTAATAAAGAGGAAAACTAAAAAAAACTAATTTAATTGAATTAAAAAAAAAAAAAAAAAACGTCACAGGGAATCTATTTGTCATTGTGTGAATTGTAAGTGTGTGACACATCAAAAGCCCCAATTGGCAGCCAGTGTGAGGGATGAGAACAATTAAAAGGAGAAAGCCATGAGTGGGACGCTGGATCGCATTATTGCATGGAGCAACACACATTATAGAAGCTATTGTGCGCTGATATAAATACAGGTGTGCCTTGTGCCTCGGGCAGCAAAAGTTTGAAAACCATTGTAGTAGGCTACAAAGATGCCAGAGCAGACCAGGAAAAGAGAGATGAGTTGATTTATGATCAGATTGCAGTATACTATCCAACATTGAAGCTTCAGACAAAAGCATTAATATTTGCAGAAAACTATATTATAACTTGCTGATTTCTGTGACTGTTAATTTTAGTGTTGCCGGTCTATGTCTGATTCTGATTCACAGCTTACTTGCTAAAGACAGCAGAAAGGTACTTGCTTGCTGCAAAAGGGAAAAGACCAAAACTAATGCACGCAAATCAACAAAAGCACACAAAGCGAAAAATCACAAACACTGCCTGACAATGAGCAAGGAGCCCAGAACACATTACTTGCCTAAAGGTGAAGACAGAATGGCGTCATGTGCTGTGTTACAGTGCTCCTGACATTTTAGTGGCAGCTGGGGGTGATCCTGTTGCTCATTGCCCCCTTTGATGGTCTATTTTGCCATTTCGGTATCTGCACACTATTAATCGCACAATAACCACAGTCGCCAAAGCAAAAGCCCTTGATACTGTACTCGCCTTAATGGCTTTACAGTATTTTCGGGTCCATTACTCCTCCAGTTTGTGGGTCTGACTGCTTTGTTTACACACTCTGCTCCAGTTATCCTCCACATTCTGTCTGCCTGTGTCTGTCTGTCTGAGTGTTAGAAACAAGATAACAATAGACAGGTGTTGAGAGGGAGAATGACGGTCTCAGTGGATGTTATGCTACACTATGGGCTGTCTGACAGATAAAAGGGCTTCAAACATCATTGTGCTCCTCGAGCGACCCCCAGGCCTCATTGGCATTCAGTGGAGCTCGGGGGAAACAGAGGGCATCCCTTTGTCTGCAGGGACCAAAAGGCAGGTGGTGCAGAGAGAGGGACTATTGTGCAGGGAATCCAAATGACTGGCATGTTTTTACTCTTTCTCCTTGTTTGATGGTATTCAGGGCTACGTTGCCTCTTTCTGTTTATGAACTTGAGAAGGAATGCAGTTTATTTTTTAGGCCATACATCACAGATGTCAGTGGGTTGATTTGATCCGTCAAAGAAAACGTCTTAACAAACTTGACAAATTGTAGCCCCAAAATTCTTAAAATCCTTGAGACCCTTCTTGTCTTTCTTTGCGACCAGCGACACCAGAGTCATTTTGTCTTCCTCACATTTCTCCTCCATATCTCCAGCCTTTCACCGAGGTAATTTCCTGGTCTTGCTTGTTGTAGAGACAGACGTGTTGTGGAGAAAGCATCCCTTGCAACAGGAGTACAATTGAACTTTATGTAAAAATAATCAGCGTGCATTCCCAGACACGTGAAGAGACAAGAGCGGACTCCTCAATGTAAACCTCTATTGTGGATCCACTTCTTGGTGGGTCCTGAAGCAACACCCCGTCATAAATCTGGTTCAGAGTACGTGTGTTTGTGTGTAAAACCATCTGCCTGTCTGAGTAAACTTGTGGTCTGGACTCTCGCCAGTAACGAGCCTCCATTGTTACTGTATTTGTCTGGCTCTTCCTCCCCCTGATCTTTAAGGTTGCCATGTTGGCACACAAACCCCCCATACAACCCCACTCTTCATCCTCCCTGCTACTAAATAGCTGTCTTGGAGGCTGAGGGGCATTGAAAGTGTGCCAGAAATCCCTCTTTCGGCATCAGTTGTCTGTTTCAGCGTCTGTCAAATTCTAACTAAACCCAAGATCTGCCAATTCTAGTCAAGCATCAGTAAGTGGGAGCAACTTTATTGTGAAAACGGGTGTGTTTTAGCCTCCAAACAACACATTCACAGAACATTTAAACAGACAAAAATAATTATATTTGATCAGTCTATCCCATTACCACATCCCAAACTCATTTATTGCCATGTGCTCTGCCCTGTTAATTGTATTTTATATGTTTACTTTAGTTTTAATGCTTCACAAGTGATAAAGAAGGCCAAAAGGGTGTGTAACATTTCCTGAACAGTAGCCACAAGTGACATTTTTGAGATGATGATAAAGGAGACTCATAGTGCCCTTGAAATGACTCAGTAATGTCAGTTACCCAGCAGTATCTTATCTTATTGGCAAGGGTGCATATTATTGCTTATGACTTCAGCTTTTCATTCATAAGAGGACTAAATATTTATTTCCTCTTTCACTTTAATAATGGTTAATAGGGCTTTGACAATTAGTTAAAAGACATTAATGTGGACAACTTTGGGGTTGCTAAGTCATTAAAAATCCCTTATTTACCCCAATCTTGCTTTTTCTTTTAGTACTTTAATTAATCAGGATGGATTATTGCAGCCTTTTATTAATAACTCTTTGTGCATCTGTAACAGTGGCATTGACGAGTCAATAGAAACCAATTAAATCATAGATTACCACCATGTAATACTGCATTATTACCAAAAACAGAGAGATTTTTCACGACCTGGCAACCTAAATGTTTGTGTTGATGGCTTATAGCTGATCTATAAGGCATTTGTTTCAAGTTTAATGTTTATTACATTTATATAGCACTTTAAAATGCAAACAGATTTTGCACCAAAGTGCTTTACAAAAAAAGACATATATGCATATACAGTGATTTTCAAACTTTTTGAGCCGCATGCACACCAAAGTCTCAAAATCTTAAGGCACACCTGTATTTCTATCTGTGCACAATAGGCTCTATAATGTGTGTTATGACTCTCATCACGACATTAATGTTTGTTTTTATTTACTAATATCAAATAACAATTGACAACCAACTATTACTCATGAAATATTTATTAACAAAATGATTCAAAATTCATTTTAAACTTTTTAAACTTTTATCAAAGCACCAATATTACATCCATTTATACAGGAAATAATGTAAGATAATGTGATGTGTTACACACTTAATTAAAATTCAATTCAATTCAATTCAATTTAATTTAATTTAATTTAATTTTTAAGGTAGAGATTGACTCTGTTAGGGAATGGATGTGCACAATATACTGATGAAAAATTCATACATAACTTTTTGTACAGGCCCAGCTGTATATTGCAATAATAATGTGTGGTTTTAACAAAAATCCCATGGCACACCTGGATTTGAATCATGGCACACCACTGTGCCGTGGCACGCCATTTGAGAACCACTTTGTATATGCATATATGCATAGATACATAAAAGTGCATAGATCTAAAAAAAAAAAAAAAAAGTAGTATAAAGTTAAAAGCCATTGGTTACTTTTATTAAGGGGGTCCTATTTGAAATTGGCATCATAATTTAAACTGAAAATGTTTCTTGCCTCAGTTTATAGTCCAGAAGAGCTTAAGGCCTGAGTTTGCCTGCTATCAGTCGATCTCTAAAAGCACTGGCTGGACAGAGTGTGATGAAAACATGCTTTATACAGAAGTGAGGAGAGACAAATTGACAATGTGTTCCAGGGGTCTGAATTCTTGCCCTCTGCCTTTACAAAGTGGATGGTTGCCTCTCTGTCTCTGCCAAACCCTCGCCATACTGCATATTAGCTGCTCTATCATCAGACGCTGGGAACATCCCCTCACTCGTGCACACACAAGAACACCCCTAATTCTTCAGGTGCATCCTCGGCCCTTTGGCGTTGAGTTCAGACAGAGCTGTCTGGATTTAGATAAGTGGGGGGGAGGGAAGTTGAAGGAGAACAGGATAAGAGGGATGACAGCTCTCTTCCTGTGCTGAGTCAAAAATTAGAGAGCTTGCTCAGCTATTCGTGCCAATTTGTCTCTGAACCTGGCTCGATTAAAAGCTTGTGTTGCTATCTAACAAGAAACTTTTGTTGCGACAAACAGCAGAACTGATGAAAATACAATATTTTGACAAAACACCATAATGATAAATGTATTTTATGCACTGTTTTGACAATTACTTTGGCTTATTTTATTTAGAAAAGTAATGACAATAAGGGATTTTGATGTCTTTATCATTTACCCATTGTACTTTCCTATTATTCCAAAATCCCACAGAGCCCTCGCTGTATTTTGGGGAACCTGAGTATGTCACAGATGAGAGTTCAGGCTACGTTGAGGTGAAGGTCTGGAGGACAGGGACCGATCTGTCCAAGACGGCTACTGTCACCGTGCGCTCCAGGAAGAGCGAGCCTGTCTCCGCAGAAGGTAAAACCAGCAGTTTGACACATTAAGCATTTAGTCATGATTGTGCATTACAGTGTTATTTCATGGTTTCCTCTCTGTCTGGCAGCTGGACTGGACTATGTCGGCATCAGTCGCAACCTAGACTTTGCTCCTGGAGTGACGATGCAGACATTCAGAGTGACCATCCTGGATGATCTGGGTCAGCCGGAACTGGAGGGGCCTGAGACCTTTGACCTCGTCTTACGGATGCCCATGAATGCTGTGCTGGGGGAGCCTAGCAAGACCACCATCACCATCAATGATACTTTCACTGACGGTGAGTGTCAAGCACACAAAACCTGATGAAGTATGGTATACCCAAGCCTACAGTAACTTCACAGCATATTCTATATAAGTTGATGTGAGTAAAGTCATATAACTATTGCTAGTCTTTTAAAATAAATACTCTTTTAAATCAATTATATTTTTATCCCCCATTTAATTAATTTTTAAAACGATTCAGTTTAAATTTGGGCATCCTGTATCTTATATGTGTTGTGTAAATTGCAGCCCTTAGCTTCACTCAAATGCAGTGAAAGTCTTTTATTACAAGTTGATTTCTGTCTCTACAGTGCCAAAAGTTCAGTTCAAGGAAGGAAGCTACAAGGTGGATGAGTCCGATGGGGAGGTAACAGCTATTGTGTACCGCAGTGGAGACATTAGCATCAAGTCCACGGTGCGCTGTTACACTCGCCAAGGCTCTGCTCAGGTCATGATGGACTACAGTGAAAGACCCAACACTGACGCATCAGTCATCACTTTCCTGCCAGGTGAGACCTCCCCTCTCCCTCTTAATCTCCCTGTTCCTCTACATCCAGCAGCACTTATCTAAATATGTTGATCCTTTTGTTTCAGGTGAAACCGAGAAGCCGTGTGTGGTCAGCCTGATGGACGACTCGGTCCATGAAGAGGACGAAGAGTTCCGCCTCGTCCTGGGAACTCCAAAGAGCAAGTCTCTGTACGGAGCTTCTATCGGGGAGCAGAAGGAAGCGATCATCACAGTCACAGATGAGAAAGACAGTATGTATTTTACCCACACAGAAAAATATTGTTTAAACACAAAAAAACCACAATATTCCACAAAACCTAAGGAATGACTGTAGCATACAGATAAAAGAATTAAAAATGGTGGGAGTGGAAAATAAATTAGTCCTACCTACCTTAACCTCCTGAGACCCTGTGTCCTCATATGACGACATCAGATTTTGAGTATACTGTAACTTATACCTCATTCTGCTCAACTTAGACCTGTTGTCCTCATTTGTGGACACTTTTTTGTCCCATCTAGTGGCAGTGGAAACAATACACTGATCCATGTAAAAACAAGATGGCAGCCATCTCTGCCAAGTCAGTCTGCAGCTGATGTTTGAGGGCATTGGGATGTAGCCTTATTTGAGGACACTGAGACTTTATTGTGGCCTAGAGAACTACTCTGTTTGATAAAATAAATATGTCTATGTTGTTTTGGCTGACGTATAATTCTAATTTTCTTCCTGTTCCAGAGCCCGTCATCCGTTTCTCTGAGATCAAGTACAGTGTACGTGAGCCTCAGGTCAAAGGTGGCGTGGCGATAGTGAAGATTCCCATCCTGCGGGTTGGAGACACCTCAAAGGTCTCAGTGGTGAGAGTCCACACCAAGGACGGCTCTGCAACCTCCGGAGAGGACTACAACCCGCTGTCAGAGGGTGAGCAGTGACATAGCAGTTTGTACAGTGCTGCTTCATATGACTTTATCTCAGAAATATTAGTTTTTGATCAATGCTCACTTTACTGTCTCTGTTCCTCAGATGTTGAGTTCAAGGAGGGTGAGAAGGAGCACTTTGTGGAGATTGAGATCCTGTATGACGGCGAGAGAGAGATGAGAGAGGCCTTCACTGTACACATGAAGCCAGATGACAACATGGTGGCTGAAATACAGGTGACACAAAGGCCGCACATCACATACAAACACACATACAAGAATAAGCCAGTAGTGAGTCCTGTATGTGCACACGTACAGTGCTGCATATCTACACACGTGAGCATGCGCCCCTCTCATGTCAGCCTGTGTTAAAATAGCCAGGCAGCAGCTGGCATTGCTGTCAGCACGCCTGAACCACAGAGTCTTATAAAAAGCTTTTCCCTCTGGAATGAGATGCTGAGGGGAATGTCCCAGCAGAGCCAAACAGTAGACAAACCTATAAACAGAACTGCGACATTCTACCCATGCACTGTACATCAGACATGTACCGCTCACGTGACAAATTCAAATATGTAAGGTAATTTAACAAAGATAGATTAAATCTGTCGGAGGAATTGTGGGAAATATGTTCGGTCAATTTAAAGTCTGTTTTTGAAGTTGACAACCAACTAACGATGCTTTCCCTCTTCTTGCTAGATGAACAAAGCCATTGTGTACATTGAGGAGATGGATAGTGTGGCAGATGTTACCTTCCCGGCCGTGCCCCACGTGGTTTCCCTGCTCATGTATGACGACACAGCTAAAACCAAAGACAAGCCCCAGCCGCCCAATGGATACCCTGTTGTTTGTGTGACGGTGAGTGTAATGCTTCTGCTGCTTTTGAGAGCCACAAACACCTCCAGGTTTCTTTTAATTTCCGTAGTACGTCTGTACCCTGCTCTGTCTTAGCTCTGGCTGTTTCTAGCTAATGTAGTCCAGGTTTGACAGATCTGGGGCAGCTATGGCTC
This sequence comes from Epinephelus moara, assembly GCF_006386435.1. Classification (NCBI taxonomy): domain Eukaryota; kingdom Metazoa; phylum Chordata; class Actinopteri; order Perciformes; family Serranidae; genus Epinephelus; species Epinephelus moara. The sequence continues at coordinate 21,597,016 of NC_065510.1, read as the reverse complement.
AGAGGTAGAGCAGGTCATCCACCAATTAGAAGATCGGTGGTTCAATCCTCGGCTCCTCCACTCCACATGTCAAAACATCCTTGGGCAAGATACTGAACCCCAAACTGCTCCTGATGACCGTTCCTTCAGTGTGTGTGAATGGTTACTGAGTAGCAGGTGGCACCATGTATGGTAGCTTCAGCCACCAGTGTGTGAATGTGTTCGTGAATGGGTGAATGTGACACATAGTGTTAAAGCACTTTGAGTGGTTAGAAAACTAGAAAGGCGCTATACAAGCGCAGTCCAACAGGGGAAAACTGCATTTTCCTACCATGCACCTTTGGCATGAAATAATCTGCAAAAAAATCTATCCATTGATTAACTTCAGGGGACCATAAAGAATGTGGTGATGGAGGCATGTGTTTTTTTTCTTGAGAGGCCACTGAGTTAAATGGCTAATGTGAATTTTTGTATATCATGTTGTATATGTTGTATTTAATATGTTGTGAGTTTGCATGCCTCCTACTTTGGTCTCTCTTGTAAAATATATTTTTGATCTCAGTGGGACTTCCTGGTAAAATAAATGAAATAAAATTTTTCAGTTACCATCTGTCTTGTCATCCCCTGCAGGCTTGCAACCCCAAGTACCACGACTTTGACAAAACTGGCTCCATCTGCTCTGCTGAGAACATCAATGACACCCTCACTCAGTATCGCTGGCTGGTCAGCGCCCCCACCGGCTCAGATGGAGTGGCCAGCCCCATGAGGGAGGTGGACACCAATACTTTCTTCACCAACACCAAGTCCATCACTTTGGATTCCATCTACTTCCAGAGCGGCTCAAGGGTTCAATGTGCAGCGAGAGCTTTCAATGCCAATGGAGATGCTGGTCTGGAGCTGTCTAGCCCCATCGCTGTGATCAGCAAAGAGGAGGGTGAGTGAATGACCGATGGGACATGCCACGTTCATGCTCAGTATGAAGATCATTAACTGACCTCTGACTGTTTGCAGGTATGTGTCAGCCTCGTATCCAAGGCACTGTTGGAGCTGAACCCTTCTCTGCAAAGATCCGCTACACTGGTCCAGATGACCCAGACTTCCCCAACCTCATTAAACTGACAGTCAACATGCCTCACATGGATGGTGAGCAGTAAACACAGATTACAACCATTAATAGTCTTTAATGTTTAGTAGCCAGAGATCCAGATAATTAAGCTATTCACTCTCTACAGGCATGTTACCAGTGATCTCCACTAGACCTCTGTCCAACTTTGAGCTCACCCTGAGCCCAGATGGCACGCGTGTGGGCAACCATCGCTGCTCCAACTTGCTGGACTTCAATGAGATCCAAACAGGCCACGGCTTCATCACAGATGCAACAAAGAACCCTGAGATCATTGGCGAGACTTCACCCTACCAGTACAGCCCGATCATGCGCTCAACCAACTCTTTGCGCTTCTACAGGAACCTCAACTTGGAGGCCTGCCTCTGGGAGTTCACCACCTACTACGACATGTCAGAGCTGCTGAATGACTGTGGAGGCTCTATAGGCACCGATGGACAGGTAGGACACACATGAAGGAAACAAATAAACCCAAATCAGTCATTCCAATGGCCCAGTTACACCAACATTTATTTAACAATTGACTCACTTCCATGTTTTGGTGAACTTTGACATGCATATTGACCAATTGCAGAATGTCTGTTGAAAGTTGGAGACCAAAATGGAAGAAACTATTGTAGCCTATTAGCTGTGCTGCACCATCTACCTTTATATCACAGCCTATGTTGGAGTACAGCTCTACAAAAGACAGTCAGGTTAGACAAGAGTGGTGGTGCAAATATGTGTTTTGAATAAACTGTTTGAAACTACTGTCTTTTAAGCAACTAAGCAAACCAACTTGCTAACTAACAATAGCGGACAGCTAGCAAGTAAGCTAGCTTGGAAAGGTGTATCTAAGTTTCCTGGGTCCTATGTTCCTCAGCTCACTATCCTCTTAATATGACACATTAAAAAGACTTTTCAAAGGGTTTTATGTTCTCAGCAATGTTTTTGTCTTTAGGTGAATTGTTCAATGTATGTTTCAAGTCACTGTCACCAAGCACATATTTCATACATAGATGTGTGGGTGAATTTCACTGTGCCACCTTCTGGTCCTTGACAATGTCTGATTTGTCTCTTATTCAGGTGCTGAACCTGGTCCAGTCTTACGTCACGCTTCGTGTTCCTCTGTTTGTATCCTACGTCTTCCACTCTCCCGTAGCTGTGGGAGGCTGGCAGCACTTTGACCTGCAGTCAGAGCTCAAACTCACCTTTGTGTATGATACAGCTATTTTATGGCAGGACGGCATCGGCAGCCCACCTGAGGCTGAGCTACAGGGTATGTTCTCTGACAGATGCTGCTCTCTGTTGGTGATTACAGTCCATTTGTGAAGCACTGTGTAACTTCGTTCTTTGTTTTCACAGGAGCCATGTACCCAACCAGTATGCGTATAAATGAGGAGGGACGCCTGGTAGTCAACTTCAAGACAGAGGCTCGCTTCAGGGGACAGTTTGTTATGTCTCATCCAGGTAAGAGGGTGGCGCCCACGCACACACACACGCCCTAAAACCATCCAGTGCGGTCATTCTATACAGCGACCTCCTATTGGATTACCCTGTGGCCGACATCCTCTCTTCATCTATTTCTGGAGCTCCACATTAGGGGTCCTTCCTGTGTGAAAGTGGCAGGGGTCATTTCAGCAAATGTCAAAATGACCCTTCAGGGTTTTACAGTTAGGAGGCGAGTGGCCCAAACAATGTAGAAGGTCACTCTATAAATAAAAAGTAGACACAGTTGCAGTTGTAGTTTAGACAAATTGCAGCTTTAAAGATTTACTGTCTACATGTTTATTTTCTTTTTCAGGCACCAGCGTGTCATCCATGGTGATATGTGCTGACCACCCTGGGCTGACATTCACGCTCGCCCTGGTCAGGACTGAGCCTACGTACAACCAACCCATGCAGCAGTGGAGCTTTGTCTCAGACTTTGCTGTAAGTTGATATGCTGTCAAAACATGCCAGCTGCGGTGAAATGATCACAAACATCACAGACAGCCTTATAAGTGTTTCTGTGTGACCTCTAGGTGAGAGACTACTCCGGGACCTACACAGTGAAGTTGATCGCCTGCATTGCATCACCTAATGGGGAGTTCAGCATCCCTCCTGTCTGCCATCCAAGAGAGCCACTGACGTTTGACATGGACATTCGCTTCCAGCAGGTTAGCCTAAATATCCTGACAAAAATCCTCCAGAACACAGATGTTTTATTTTAAGGTGACACTTTAAATAGACCCAGATCATTCAGACTTCACTTGTGGAGCTAGGATGCAAGGAAGAGACGTGAGTAGAGCGAAGAGACATGTTTGCATAATGAAAAGCAGCCTTAGAGTCATAAGAGTGATTTTCTACAGTTTCACTTCCTCCACGGTTATCTCCTCATCTGTAGTTGACATCTATAGAATCTAACCACCAAAATCTTTTCAGATGGAGGTACCTAAAACCAGATCTTATCAAATGGGGGTCAGTGACCTAATGTGTATCAGTTTAGGAGTCCTTGACACAAAAAAGGTTGAGAATATCTCATTTAAGGGGAAAGAAGATCCTCCATGATGATGGAGAGCAAACAATATCCAGGTCACGGGAGGAGAAAGGACACAAAGAAGCATAAGTTAGCAAAATGAAAGCACCCTTTTTTCACATTGGGCTCACTTCTATAGTGAATTAGGTAATAAAAATAAACTGTTACCTATTTTTCTGGAGACCCTGAAGGTCCCCTGGTTGAGAACATTTGATTTAGACTTTAAGAACTTTTAATTGTTTTCAGGGAAGTTACATTTGTCAGAAGTTTTCATTGACCACAAACTTTCTTTAGATTGGTGCTTTTCTCTGATCTGCCGCCTATAATCTGTTCTGTGTACGGTAACTCTTCTTCTGTGCTCCAGGTGAGTGACCCAGTTGCAGCCGAGTTTAGCCTCAACACTCAGATGTTCCTGCTGTCCAAGAAGGAGCTGTGGCTGTCTGACGGCTCCATGGGCTTCGGAGAGGGGACTGATGCTGCTTTTTCAGAGGGTACTACAACAGTGCCATCTAGTGGACTTTAGTAAACATTACAGCTGAGGACCATTAACCCTGTGGATCCCATGTTACAGTCTCACTGACCATTTCATCTGTTCTTTGCTTTAGGTTCCACAATCTTCGGTCGTGTGATGGTGGACCCAGTCCAGAACTTGGGCGACTCCTTCTCCTGCAGCATAGAGAAAGTCTTCCTCTGCACTGGAGCAGATGGTTATGTTCCCAAGTACAACCCCACCAACAAGGAGTATGGCTGCCTGGCAGATGCTCCCTCTTTGCTTTACAGATTCAAGATCCTGGTAAGATGTGATGAATCCACATACTTTAGTGTGTTATCTAAGCCAAAACAAGAGGAAGTAAATTCTGATTTCTGTGTGTGTTGTTCCTACAGGACAAGGCCCAGCCAGAGACTCAAGCCACAGCATTTGGTGATGTCTCTTTTAAGGCCACACTGGCTCAAGACACACCTGGAGGTCTGCCTTTGATCAGACAGCCAGGATCAGACGGCTTCACTCTCTCCTCATCTCCACTTTTCCAGGTCCTAAAATACAATATATTCTTGTATTGGATAAAGACATAATAGATACGGACAGAAAGACTCAAACATGTTTTTCCTCTGCAGGTGGCTGCTGGTCGAGAATGGTTCATCCACACTATTTACACAGTCCGCTCCAGAGAAAATGCCAACCGCAACATCGGCAAGCGCAGTGTGGAGTACCTGCATCACAGCATGACATCTGTTGAGCAGCCACAAACCTCCGACATGGCCACCCGACGCCACCGCCGTGCTGCCCCTGCTTTCTCCGCCCCTGGTGAAGTCCAGGACATCGGTGTTGAAAACAACCGTGGCACCAACATCCAGCACATCGCTCTAGACAGAGCGGACCGCATGGTGGTTAGCCAGCGCCAGCCCTGGTCCCCAAACCGCGACGCCCTCCTGGAGCGCCCCCTGCTGGAAAGCTCTGGCAGAGAAATGGCTGACACCTCCACCCTGCCCATGTTAGTGGGCCTCGCAGGTTTGATCCTTCTCATCTGCCTCATCGCCACCATTGTCATTCTGCTGCTGCGGCGCAAGAAGAGGGAAAAGAAGACGCAGTTCCCTCCTTACACCACCTCCTCTTCTTCTGCCTACACTGGCTACAGCCACAGCCCAGCGGGTATGTGGAGCAGCTCAGACAACTCTGAGGTCTAGATGTGGCTCCCCTCCACCTCACACACCTGCCCCCCTATTATAAAGACTATGATAGTCTTCTCCACCATTGTGCCTTTAAAGCCCAACTCTTGTAGCACTGAATAGAGCCCAGTACAACCTGTGGACAGCACAATATGTCAGTGCCTGGGGCCTACATGCAGAGAACGCACCAGAGTTTTCAGAGGCTTATTGATCTCTGATGTTAGTTCTTGCTGTACTGTACTGTAGGTTTTTGCAGCCTATTTTGAATCATGGATGTACGAAGAAGCCCCTCACAATGATTCACCTGCTTTATTGGTTGCCAAGTTGTAAAATATCCCACTTTATTCAGCGTTTGCAAATGCATGAAAGCCCCAGTTTAGTAAATGCAATTATCTCACAACATAAGAGGCAACCTTGTTTAAATTTCAAGAAAGAAAATAATTGTTTCTGTTCCTCCTTTAAAAAATAACCAGTTTACCAAGTTTTTTTTTATTACTGTAATTCACTGTGTTCATTATTTTGTTTTGTGGAGAGTAGAGCAAAATGGACTGAATGTTAGTTGACCTTATTGAATGATGTGATAAATGATTTTTAGTATCGATATTTCACTGTTGTGCTTTAAAAGCCTGCAGTACACCTGCTGCCCACTGCTGAGTAACTCTACCGATATGGTGCCATTGAAAGGGATTGTAAATGTCATTTAAGTCTTTTGACAATGCAGATTTTTTTTTTACGTTTTTTCAGGTCAATGTGGCTGAAATCAGATGCAAAACTATCTGTGTACATATCAATGTAGGACTATGAAAAAAAAGGTATTACTACACCCTGGTGAAACTTGAAAAAATATGAACTACATGTCTTTCTGGTTTGTTGATCAAGTCCTGAAAAAACAAGTGCAGCATAAAAGTTATAATTATTCTTCTACAGGTGACAGTATATTTTAATGTGCCAATTGTTACTACACTTTTGTGCCTCATTAATTTTATGTCAGTTTCAAGAGTTTGGATGTATGTACACCTCAACTGCCAAATACAAATGTCCTTTTTTGATATCCGTGTCTTTTTTACCAGAGCGCACACATTTTTAAAAAAACGGGAACTTTATTTGTGACGTTCAAAAAGACATTTTCTACCTTCACATAGGAAGATACAAGAACAAATGTTTTCTTAAAAATAAAAAGGGTACATATTGTTTCGAGCAATGGAATGTGGTACAACCAACAGGCATAAATACATTTATTTCAATAAGTACTAGTAAAAAAAGGACTAGCAAACCAAAAACTAAACCAGCACAGCTGCAGTGTTTAGGTAAGTGACAACAAGGCAGGCTTGTAAAGGAGCACTTCCTAAAACCTAACACGACAAAGTCAGTCCATCAGGGGGAGTTTTTACACAGTACATTATCACAGCCTGCAAAACAAACACAGACACTAGGACTAACGACACCGGAGCTGGCTGCCGCCCTCGACACTGTACGCAGGAGATTAAATTTGTGAGCGGCCTCACAACTTGAGCTTTTTCCTGCGTCCACGACCATCGGGGGTTGCGTCTGACTTCCGTTTCTGGGCCTAGGAAAGAGGAGAAAATTATTAGAAAGACGTCACAAGTATCCACATAAAAGTCAACACCTTCCAGACAATGACAGGAGAGTTGCCGACAGCATTTACAAGCGGACCAGATAAAATGCCTGTCGTGAGAAAGCTGCTCTTCATTGGTCAGAATTTCCATGCGGGAAAAATCCAGGAAGTAAACAAAACCTTGAAGAAGAGTACACTTGAAAGATAAATGCAACACTTTCTAATGTCACAATGGAGGGACAACTACGCAGGTTGATTTTAGCGCTGGTCATCGTGGACTATATGGCTGTCATTGTCCATTTTAGTCAAACCATACAGTTTGAAAACGAGGCGCAGCTCACTCTGGACAGGTAGCAAGACTAATGCAGGGCTAAGCCGTTCTGACCAATGCCGGATAAAACACACATTTTGTCATTTCCTGGTGAAAAACCTCCATTTGAGCTTGGTTTTGGTCAAACATTAATATAATGACACAAGTACCTGAACATATATGAAGACACAATACCAACCTCGATGGCACAGTGTTCAATTATTTTGAAAACGCAGCTAAAAAGTCGCAGTTTTGGACATACAAGGTTTCTGCCAAACAGCAACAATTCAAGCAGATGCAACATTTGAGAAAAAAAACATTCTTCTTCAATGTAAGGCATCAAAAAACAGACATTCTGAAACGCTTTAATCACATGAATGGGTTGCTTCCGGTAATATGAGATGGATCTGGAACTTACCGAGCCGGTCTTTGGGCCGCGTTTCTTCTTCTCAGCCTTCTCCCTTTCCTCCAGCTCCATGTTCTCTCTTTCTATCAGTGTAATCAGGGTGTTGCATCGCCTCTGGAGCTCCTGCACACATCACCAACATACTTTTAGTTCAGGCAACATTTGTAAAATAAATAAGTATACAAATAATACAGGGGAAATATTACAAGTACAGAGAAGCCATATTTACCATGGCAGTCCTGGATTTGAGGAACCAGTCGAAGCGGAACTGAGGTGAGTTGCGGATGCACTGACGCAGCTCGTCGTACACGCTCTCCTTGTCGAAGCCCAGCTTGTGTAGCATACAGATAAGGAAGCGGTCCTCCTCCTCTGTGTAGTTCTTGCCTTTGTTGGTGCCATAGGAGATACGGAGCTGATGGAAGGGAGCCTTGTAGCGGCCAATCTGGGCAAGGAGACGAGAAGCATAGTGAGGGACGTTTAATTAAATAATCAATCATGAAGAGCGGATACTGTGATGAAGAGACAATTAAGAGATCAGAGCAAGATTTAAGAGTTTAAGTGTTTAACCGCAGGCTTATTGAGATAAAGCTAATTAGGTAGTTTAAATAAGAAATTAATAGCCTAAGTAGTTGACAGTCAGCTACCTTTGAGTCCAGTGCTTTCTTGATGCTGATCCTTCTCTGGATCCTGGCCTCTCCTCTTTCTATCTGGGCCATGATCTTCTCGATGTCCTGCAGCTCATTGCAGCGCTCCCAGAATACAGCTGGAGGAATAAATGAGCAGGAATTCATTAAACATGCAAAGAAATCAAAAGTTTGATGTGAAATAGAGGATTAAAAAAAGAGTAATTACCAGAATATTCCATGACTTCCTCTGGAGTTTTCCCCTCAACCTCTCTGGCAATGTTCTCAATATCATCTCTTCCCCACTTCTCGTTGGCTTTGATGAACTGGTTAAAGTCACGTTTGTTCCAGATAGTAAATCCCTGCAATGAAGGTACAGTTGATTAAAATATGCACAATCTCGATCCAGACACAAAAAAATTAGTTTGGATTTGCAGCACATTAGCCATAAATTGATTACATACAGAGAGAGTATGATCAGTACCTGTTGCAGCAGGTTCTCCTTCTCCTCCAGCTCCTCCTCAGTGAGAGCCTCAGCCTCATCAATCTTAGCCTGCTCTTCTTTCTGGAGCTGGGCTGAATTTGGCATGTCTGGATTACGGGGAACCTAAGGAGACAGCCACAGACTGACTTAGAGACACTTCTAAAAGACATTCCCACTCCAACCAAATGTGTGTATAAACAGTGTTAACAGTCTGTTTCTCAAATGACAAAACATCTTTGTTTACCTTGTAGCCTATGGTCTTTCTGTAGAACAGAATTTCCTTTTCTAGAAGCTCAAAAAGACGCGGGGGGAAGAACTGGAAGTCCTGGACATTTGGCTGCTTAGGAGGACGAGGGGCCTGGGAAATGGAGTCAAACAAATGTTATAGATCAACCAGACTAACATTCATAATCAGAACATTGTAATTACATGTTGTTGCATTGATGCCTCATGAGAGATTTATAATTCTGTGTCAAACTGACGTCATACCTAGAGCGTAGGCTCTGCGTTGACGTTTTAATATAACTACACGTCACAGCGACACAGACCTCCTGGCTATTTTTGTAAGCTGAAACCATTTCCCTCAGTGGAAACAAAGCTTTTATTTACTTTTATTTCACAGATGAGAAAAAATAAATTGTGAAGACAACAGAGCCAACAAAAAAAGCATTTTAAGTCCTGTGTGTGATTCATCCTGGCTTCATATGAGTTTAGGAGAGTCTTCTACCCGCTAGGCTAATTTATGCAATGGGAAATGTCATAGGCTTATGCATGTTGTATATGCATAGAAAACACGTCTAGTATTAGGCAACTATTTTGTTGTACAACCTTTTGAGTTATAATGCAGCAAATTTTGTAACATTACCTTTGTTAAATGCTGCTGTTGTTCCCGGCTACACATGAGTAGAGATAAACTCTGCTAGCCGCTAGGCTATTTTATGCAATGTAAAATGTCATAAGCTTGTGCTAATAACGTTAGCATGTTGTATTTGTAGGGAAACATTACTAGTGTTTGTCTGTGAACCTTGTGAGCTACAATGGATCCAAATTTTGTACTTCTGTTTAATACTGTACCTATTAAGCTAGGTTTTAGATGTGTTATTAGTGTGTTCGTTGAATCAAAATTAACTGCACAGATACTCGACACAGTAGCATAGAAACCCCAACTAGTGCTTTAGAGGTGTAATTGCAGAGCTATGCAGACACACCACCACACAAGTGTAAATGCTCACACCAGCATGAGCTTTAAGGGTGTCTGTCTGTCCCTACCTTGGGTGCTTTGGGCTCACTGACTCGCAGAGCCTCTCTGAAGTAAGCATCCACAGCGTAATTGGCTTTCCTTTCTCTTTTGGGTGGCTCGATCCAGTTGGTAATGACCTGAATGAAAAATCAAGAAGGGAAACAAGGATAAGACTCAAAAGTTCATGTCGTTGGAAATAAAGTCTGGAATTTAAGTACTGACGTTAATCTTTTTACCTTTTTCTTCTCTCTATAATCTTCTCCTTCAAACGTGTACACGCTGCTGTTCTCTGTGTCCATGGTAAAGTTTCTCAGAGTGCTCTCTCCCAGTGAAGACAGCTTCTCCTTCATCTCCATAGTCTAGCAAATGACAAGACCAGATTTTTATTTTTATGAAAACTTTTTTTTTTTTTTTAAACAGAATAAAGCATATTTTTTTTTTACTGCTGCATCCAGACTCACCTTCCTTTCACCTCTCTCCAGGATTGCATCAATGTCATCATCTGTGATCTCGCTCTCTTTGGAGGCAAACACATGTGTGGCACCGTGGCGGATGATAGACAGCATCTCATCCTTACCCAGCTTGTTAGCGCTTGGATCCACAAGTCTTCCTGTTAAACAAACAAAAGAGAACTTAGTGGCTTACTCAAATCTCCTATTACTATTTTCTGTAAAGTACCAATTTCAAATTTCCCAGAGATCCTTCATGTACAATTACTTTAATCAGGGCTACTAATTAGACAGGGAGGAGGAGTTACCTTGCTGGATGACAATGGAGTCCAGGCGCAGCTTCATCTCAGCCCTCTCAACAATCCTCTCCTCCACTGTGTTTTCAGTGATGAATCGAAACACACGTACCTGCTTCTGCTGACCAATCCTGTGAGCTCGGTCCTGAAATATAAAGATTAAACTGATCAACTCCTCAACATCTGAAATTCAACCTCTACAGCCTTCACTGTTATTTCCTACTCCTTTCTACTGGCTAATAAAGGTGCAGTTCAGCACTTCAGAGTACTAACCATGGCCTGAAGGTCGACTTGAGGGTTCCAGTCTGAGTCGTACAGGATGACCACATCCGCAGTAGCCAGGTTGATACCCAGTCCTCCAGCTCTGGTGCTCAACATGAAGATGAACTTAGAGCTGTTGGGCTCGTTGTATGCGTTGATAGAGATCTGAAAACACAAAGATACATGGGAATTACAATTATTTTGCTAAACTCATCTTACAGTTTGCTGAGAAAAACAAATAGTAATCAATCGAGGTAAATCACCTGTCTCTCCTCATGTGGCGTCTGGCCATCCAAGCGGCAGTAGCCATAGTTCCTCCACATACAGTAGTCCTCCAAGATGTCCAGCACCCTGGTCATCTGACTGAAGATGAGCACACGAGAACCTGGAAAGAAGAACAGACGGTAGGATCAGCCAGAGGAACTTAGAAAAAAGGCATTAAACTGTTTGAAATAATCTATTATATGAATGAACTGTATGTACTGCAGATGTGTTTCCCCTCCATTTGGTCTGATCAGTATCACACCAAATGCGTGTTGTTCTGTCAGGTGTTGTTCTCTTCGTCAGCATCTTAATGTTCTACACTATAAAGATCCTGTACTGGAAAAACTATATGTAAAGATGATAGTGATAAATTCTTCTGACACTTCACCATGAACATTTACATAATTTACATACCCTGCTCCTTCATCTTGGGTAGCAGCTTGTCCAGCACCACCATCTTGCCGCTGTTCACCACCAGGTGGAGGTCAGTTGTGTATGGGGGACCAGGCTCAGCCCCGTCGAACAGGTACGGATGGTTGCAGCACTTCCTCAGCTGCATGAGAACGTTCAGCAGACGCATCTTATCCATCTTACCTGCTGAGTTCAGAATGTCGATGTCCTTCATCAGGATCTTTGTGTACCTGATGGGTTGTCACGTGAGTTAATATTACATACTTGTGTGCAACAATTTAATATCAGCTGAGTAGAACAAAGAAGCTCGGGACAAATTAAATCTTAACTGAGGACGCTTACCATTCTCGCTGCATCTTACTCAGGCCCACATACATCTTGATCTCTTTTTTCGGAAGCAGAGTCTTCTCTACGTCAGCTTTTATACGACGAAGCAAGAAAGGACGCAGAACCTACACAGGAAATGTCAGGTCAGAAGAGAGTTTTAATCCAAATAAGATAAACGCACCTTAAAATTTACGGAGCATAGTTGGACGCTGGCATGAGCAACATTAAAAACTTACAGTGTGAAGACGTTCGACCAACTTTGTATCACCCAGGCAGTTGTTTGTATCGAACCAGGAATCAAAGTCCTTTGGGGGGAAAAATGTAATTAGCACCAGGATACAGAAATTTTCATCTTCACTGATTCGGTGCATGTCTCGGCGATGCTTACCTCTGCTGAGTTAAAGACGTCAGGCAGCAGGAAGTTCAGCAGAGCCCACAGCTCGTGAAGGTTGTTTTGCAGGGGCGTTCCAGTCAGCAACAAGCGATTGGTGGTCTTAAATTCTCGCACAATCTCTGATAGCTGTGGGAAATAAATTGCTTTGTTAAGAAATCTTATAAAAAACTAATTGGCTCTGACCTATGTAAATATCTATTTTATTTCTATGGCTGTCCGACCTTTGATTTCTCATTCTTGATTCTGTGGGCTTCATCAATGACCAGGTATCTCCAGTTAAACTTCTTGAACACCGCCTTCTCTATGATGAGCATCTCGTAGGATGTGACACACACGTCCCATTCTCCAGGCAGCAGCACATCTCTGATCAGGGCAGTCTGAAATTGAATCAAACACATTAAGCATTTTGTTAGTGAATAGTTGGATAGACAACCAACAAATAAACCTGTTGTTTTTTTTCATTAATGATGCTGAGGTTTGCTGTGTCCCTCGATGACAGACTCTCTACCTAAATAAGAATCTTGTGGATGCTGTTGACAACTCCTTACTCCCCATTTTTGCCTCCCCACACACAGTAACTAAAATCCATCTTTTCAACACAGTTTTGCCGAGATGCTTGCTACATACATCCAGTAGTCACTACAACCCACCAGGGAAACAAATTAAATGATCTTAAATGTCCATAAAAATCCTGAAAATCAAGCTGGTGTACCTTGGAATAAATGTAATCTCGCATCACTTATTTTGGTTTGGGTACATCTCACTGGAGTTGCAACACTTACTTTATTTATCAGTTAGTTGATTGAAAGAAAATTCAAGCAGAAATGTTAAACACTGTATGAGTCTTTGGGTTTTGGAATATTCATAGGACAAAAAAAGCAACTTCAAGACGTCACTTTGAGCTCTGGTAAACTGTGATGAGAATTTTTCACAATTTTTGACATTTTATAGACTTAATTGTGAAAATAATCAGCAAATTAACAGACCACAAAAATAATCATTAGCTGCAGCCTTACATATCACTAAACCCAAACCAGAAGCCAATTTCATCAATTTCACACAAACCTTTAATCCCAGTTGATTATGTCCTGGGTCTACATACTGTATTAGTGTGATCAAAAATACTGATTCAGCACTAAAAACCTGACTTGCAGAATAAAAACTAGGCCTGCTGTGCGGAGATGTAGGGTTGTTGGCCAAATCAAATTCCCATTGTACAACTAGCAGATTAAAAACTAACAAATAGGAGGTATTACAAAGTTTTTAACAAGTCATGGTGAGTATTTCCTATTACAATCATAACATTCTGATGCCTACCCTCTCATCTCTGTCTCCGATCAGGCAGACTGCGCGGAGTGAAGGCACCCATCTCTTGAACTCATTCATCCAGTTGTAGAGGGTGGACTTGGGCACCAGCACCATGTGGGGACCAGGGATGTTTCTGTAGTGCTTCATATAACCCAGCAGGGAAATGGTCTGCAGAGTCTTCCCCAAACCCTGAGAAGCAGCAGAGTGTGTGTGTGTGAGATGGAGCAGTACATGTAAATACAACAATATTGGGAGACAAAAAAATAGCTGTCATCCCCCTTTAAAATATTGAGGTGTGACTGTGAGAAAGTACTGACCATTTCATCAGCGAGAATGCCGTTGATGCCATTTTCATACAAAGAGATGAGCCAGTTCAGACCACGGACCTGATAGTCCCTCATCTTTCCTGTTTTGACGTCTAAATGATAGACAAGAAAACTCATCATCATCACTTCTGCTCATAATAGACATTCGCCATATAACTTTCTAAAAGGGTCATTGCTTACAGGAGGGAGACTCATCAAAGCGTGTGCAGACATTAGTCGTCTTGGTGCTCTCATTCAGAAGCTCTTCATCCTCCTCTTGCTCTGTACGCCGATGCCGGTTGCTGTTTAAGCACAGAAAATAAACAGTTATTCATGATCACAATGGGAGTAAACTTCCTAAAATAAAATAAATCTACGTGGAGATGTACTCACTCTCCAGCAGACAGCAGATTCTGTTTCTCATCTTTCTTGATACGAGGACGCCCTGGCTTCATCTTCAGGGGGGAGGTGGGGGTCTTCTGTGCGGCTGGTTGGATGAAATGAGCAAACAACTCTGTTTGCTTCAGCAGGTACTCAAATCTGTTGGTCCGGTCGGTTTGCTACACACACAAGAAGACAGTCTTGTCAGCTTATTCATCCAAGAACAGACAGGTGAGTGAAAAGTGGTGAAAGCTACAGTACAAGTGTCCTTACCACTTTCTCCTCATATCCCGGAGCAGACTCTTTAGTTTTGGATGAGGAGGAGGAGGATGCATCTTGTCCATCGGGCCCTGCATCTGAAGATGACTCTTTTCCAGCATCTGAAGAGTCAGACTTCTCCTGACCAGGGAAAAAAGGAAACAGAAAAAGTCTTGTTTAATGTATATCCTCCGTTTTTTCCAACAGCATCAGACAGGAACAGACTGAACAAACTGCCAGCTCTGTTGTGGGATGCTCTCTAGGTGCAACAGAGGAGTTAGGGGAGAGATGTATAGTGGAATTAACTTGTGGCTATCATGGACATCTAGGAAAAGACGGCAGAGGAGATACAGGCACACAAATACAACTGGGTTCACAGGCTGAGATCAATGCAAAAAAAGTCAAATTACAAAAAGAAGGGTGCTCAAAGTGCAAAAAATAACTGATGATAGTCAAGGACTGAAACATTTGCTGCTGTTTTTATTCACTTGATTATTTTTGGCACTTTGAGCACCCTTCTTTTTTGCACTGATCTCAGCCTGTAAACCTTTTTTGTGGCTGTCCTTCCCAGTTGTATTAGTGTGCTGGTATCTCCTCTGTTGTCCTTTCTTAATTGTCCATTGAACAGACACACCTAAGATAAACTTTTTTTGTTGCCCTAAGTAAGCACAGTTTCACAGCAGCCCTAAAACTTCATCACTGACATCTCCTAACCTTCCCTACATGAAACCCTAAACAATCAGGCAGCTCCTTACTCACAGTGCGTGAAAGAGCACTACTGAAAGTCTTTTGTCATTGCTGCTATTCCCACTGCAGGTCAATCACAGTGCTCAACTTTCTGCACGTCTGCATTTGCACTATTAGACACGTACTACACAACCTTTGTTATTAATAGCACTGCTATTTACAGAGACAGGACACTTTATCCACCACCAGAGTGCAATTTTTGTATTAAATGTATTCTTTGTTCCTACTTTATCACTACATTTCTCTCAGTACACTTTAAATTGATTACTTATATTAGTATGTATAGTGTTAAGCACCCTTGTTTGTTGTTTTATATACTTTATTTTGTGTATAATAGGTGCTACTAATGTATTACTCTAGCCATTTAAGCTCACTTATGTATCAATGTTTTTATACTTATGCTGCTGTGACGCTTCAATTTCTCTGCCTAACATCAATAAAGTTTGTTTCATTTACTTCAACTGTTGAGCTGCACACATGAAACCCCTTATTTCATCTAGGGTTAATCAAAACAAAACCCAAAGAGCTGGCATGCAGCATCCCTCTGTTACAAGAGCCATGGCTGCCCTGCATACCGCACTGTCCCACTGAAAACAAAGACGCAGATGGGACAGCTGAGCGGGGCTGTTGCGAGTTACTTTCACGAGGTTTCCCAAAAGCCTGATCACAGTCACGAGCTATTCACTCAGTGAATCAGGCCTGGGAGTAAACAAAAAAACACGCTGGGACTTTTAATGTTGTGATCGATGGGTTGCTAGCAAGGCTAGGCTAGCAGCTAGTGTGGGCGCTTATGAAACAGGCTGGCCTGTGCTGTGACGCTAGCTTCAGTCCCGAGTGAATGGGACCGAGCTGTTGTTGTCGTGAGCTAACAGTAGCGCCACCGCGGCTAACTTAGCTAACAGTTAGCTCACACAGTCCGCATTAACATCGGCAAAGTGAAAGTTTAACACGACTGAGTCTCAGGAACAAGTGGGTAACGTTCAAGGACGATGGGTACAGGGTTTGAGACTTTAGCAGCAGCTCTGTGGATGATGTACGCGGTGCTGAGAGGAGACAATGCCCATTTTAATGCCCATCTTACCTCCGCTCCTCCGGCTTCTTCAAGTTCAGTCTGCTCTTCCCGCTGTTCCACGCAGTTTAGGATTTCGGACATTTTCTATCGGATTTCCTCTTCGATTCAGAAATATTCGTCCGTTACTTGGTGTCTTGTGTGATCCCGTATAAGAGCCGTTAAAGATTTTCCGAACTTTCTCGCGGTAAATGGGAACTATCCTGTTGTTTGTAATGAAAGACACACCGGTTGGTCACAGGCAGCACGTTCCCGCTAGCAAGATTTTTCTCGGGCACCCGCGTTCACACAGCGCCAACCCGGTGTGGGCTCTATCGCGAGACTATGCGATGCTGCCTTCAGCGGCTGTTGGAAAAATGTGTTTTTACCTTAGATGATTTTAAATGTCTCTAAATTACAACTACAACTACGACTTAAACTGCTACATAAACTGCATGAATCTATATATAGGTCCTTGCTCTTTTAATGTATCTTGCCTTGCTAGTTTGTGCCTCTTTTTTGTTCACCTGATTGTTTCTCCTTTTATGTTTTGCTGCTAATTTCTTTCATTCATTGCTGCTAATTTCTTTTATCCTTGAACATGTATCCCCTGACTTGTTATGCACATTTTCCTTGTATTAAATAAATAAATTAATAATAATAATAATAATAATAATAAATAAACAAATTAGCCTGTGCCTACCTATTTGTCTGCACATAACAGTATTTACAGTGCAACCTACAGCAAGTAAATTACAACATCAGTCACATATTAGATGGCAGAAAGGAAATGCAACAATAAGAAAAAACATTATTATCCTTGGTAGACCACACAAAACAGTTTCTTTTGGTTAAACCGGACCACACAGTCTTAAAGACAAAACTTGAATCTAATTGCATGCAAGCACAAAATAAGCTCTATAAATTGTGCACTAGCTGTAAGTAACTGAACATATGAGCACATTTTCATTGGAGTACATGTGTATATGTTTTTGTTTACATTTTTAAGATACGTTTCCTGTACATACAAAATAATTTGCTACAGTATATTGGCTCATACCAGGTTGCCTCTTTAAACCTTTATGATTACAACAGTTTGACCCCAGTATAGTGTTTTTGTCCTCAGGAAATTTTTATTTCAGTGTCATAGTAATAACAGGCTAATAAAAAGAACTACTTTGATTATTTTAAGTCCATCAATCATGTAAACTGCTTATGAGGACAAGTCTAGATTTGTAATTGGCGGGCTGATATTTAAATTATTATTTTTTTCTTCAATAGAGGGATATCCAGCATGGCTCTCATAAAAGCTGAGATGAACTTGTCCAAATAAACTTTCACGTCGACTCACATATACTAAAACTCCCCTTACAGGTTAAGCCTATGTGAAATAAGATTCCCTGTACGATTTACACTCATACTCTGCATGCAGTATTTCTTTACATCATTTGTTTTACAAACATCATATCAACGTAATTTTTGTTTCCCAATGCTGCTTGATTATATTCATTGTAAATGTTTGCCTACCGGAAATATATTTCACATATACTTAATTTCCTGTGTCACTGTAATCTCGATTTTCAGGTTTTTTAATTTAAAAAGAACAGAGAGCTTCACTCTCTCTAAAGGGACAACAACAGAAACACTACAGAGTTCATTTGATAGCCAATTTATGTTCAACAAAAAACACAACTTCACCCGAGACCACCATTGTCGAGATGTACGAGGAGTATTTGAATGCAGCACATCAGTTGTACGGAAACGGGTCAAAAGTGGCCAAGTATCTTAATGAGAATTTTACTATATTTTTTATCTTGGGATTCGCCATATTTAGAAACATAGTTTTCGAGAAACACTGATTTTACCACTCAAAATTCAACAACTGCGAAACAGGCAATGAAACTGCTTCACACAGGGGTCCTACCAACTTCACTGTCCATAGGAATGACGTCTGTAGGGTTAATCAGCTGATTCTGAGCGATGAAATGAACCAAAATAATACGGTTTATCTACTAAAAGAGGGTTAACATCTATCGAGAGTGGAGCATATTCTGGTCGGACATTGTTGTCATGCTTTATTTTGGTAAGTACAGAGCGTGAAGCTCCTGTATTGTGTTACTACATGACGGTATTTATGCTAAATCATAGGCACCTAACAGTTACTCAGCTAACCTCTGTGGCTAACGACAGGCCTGTTTGACTGCTTTGTTCGTATTTTTTATTGTTGTAGATTGATGTTAGTAACACCTGTTGGTATATGCGGGGGATTTGTCCCCAGAGGTTTGATTGTAATTAACATTAGAGCCATGTTTTAACCGCCGGACGTAAAGAAATAACCGTTAACCGTTAATGCTAGGCGTTAGCAAGCTAGCCGCCTGTAGCTACACAACAAGCACAGATAGCGGTTGGTGGCTGTGTTCCTGAAGCTGTGAGATAAGAGGAAAACATCAGTGTGTAGTGTGTGTTAAGTACGTGTAATATCATATTAAAGTCTATTCAGTATTCTTACATTTGCTGCCCGAAAAATATGTATTGCTTAAATTGATTAGTAATACACCACCTACAATTACAACTGTGGGATGGTATGAACTGATACTCGAGCTACCACAGATTAAATATCTAAGACAGAGATTTAAATGGTAAATATTTACAACTATTTTATATGAACACTTTTTACATTATTAGGGCAATAAATAAACAAAATCCACAAAAGGCAGAACACAGGATAAAAAAACAAATATGAGATCATGGGATGTTTAAAAAGTCAAGGAAAATTTTCCTTATTTAAAGCAGGATATCACACATTGTACATACAATAATTATGTGAGATCTGTCCCATTGGCTAAATAAACACACCATTTTCTCTCAATTCTTTTTGAGGTTGTATGAAGTAGGCCATCTTTTCAAGAAGATATAGGTCAGGGGTGTCAAACATACGCCAGAACTGGCCCACCTAAGGGTCCAATCTGGCCCCCTAGATGCCAAGGCTAAGGGATGCTATGGTTCAGGAGCAAGTTAAACACTGTGTTGCCTACTTCACCTAAAAGTCTGCTTCAGAGGTTTTTCCACCCTGACCAGAACACAGCTCTCTGATATAACAATGGATGCTTACTGTGGCCATGTTTAAAGATGTTCAAGATTGTGCAAAATATTGTCAGTCAGCAGCTTTAGTTCAAACAATCTGTATCAGGTAATGTATGGATAAATGCACACGTAATGACAATGAGAAGTCAACTGACTGAATGTGGAAATACTGAGACATACTGTTGAAATTGTACTTATTTTTCTTTAGACATCTCAGGCTGTTAATCTGTTTTGTAAAAGGATGAACGTCTGCAGAATGTACTGGTAATTCTTCACACAAAAAAGGGAAATTATTCGAGCTGATGGTACTAAGAGGTTATTGTGTGATGATCAAATTTGGCTGTATGTGGTCTATGAACTAAATGAGTTTGACACTCCTGGTCTAAGTGTGTAACAATGTTGACAAAAAGGCCAGCAGTGGGACAGTTTTTCTGCCAGTATTTTTACATGCTGCCAACAAGATCTTTAGGAGATAGGTATCATCTTTACTTAGTCTGTCAGGGATGTATCGAAGATAAAGGGACATGAACGTTGTACTAATATTAAAACCCAAAGTTTTTCAAAATGATTGTTGTTACTTCCTTACAGGCAGTCTGAATAGGACAACATCAGAATGGGCATGGTCAATCATGATTTCTCCACACTTCCCCCAGCAGCATTGCTGAGTGCTAGTTTGTTTTCTGTTTGGGCGTGATGACAACGCGATCAGGTTTTTCCAGCAGAAGTTCGGGAGTTAGTGGAGGTAGACTGTGTTTCCCAGACACTCAGCCACATGTCCTCAGTTATTTCAATGTCCAGCTCTTTTTCCCATCGTCTGTGTAGTGCCCTTATCCAGTGACGTGATACCATGGAATAACTGGCTTATTAGACCTTTTGTTACTGTAGATAACTGATAGATTAATCATGTGTTGGACTGAGGACATGTTTTTAAAGGAAAAATACAAAAAGATGACATTACCTTACCTGTCAAAATTCTGTGACAGATGAACGGAAGCCTCCTTAAATATTACGTCTGCTTTAGATTCACATTTTGAAATATTTAGGAAAATATATTAAGATTTTCAAGCAAGTATTTAGACAGTACTCACTGTTTTCTAAAAAATAAACTTTATCTGTGTTACTCGGCTTCAATGCACCTCGGTCTGTAGAAAAGTGACAACTGTGTAATAAACAACCTATTTTGCTTTACAGTTTTTTTGCATTCATAAATTTAAATTTATACTGAAGAGATTCGTCGATTAAATGACTAATCAACACAAAATGAATCTACATCATTTTCTAAAATAATTGAATTAATTTTTCAAGCAGAAAAGTTGTTTTTCCTAATTTTTAGGATTTGCTGCATTTTTCCATTTATACCATAGTAGAGTCGTCACTTTTAAGGTTGAGGACTGTTGGTCAGACAAATTTGAAGACATCACTTTGGGCTCTCTAAAACTATGTTTTATTTTCTGACATTTTTAATAGTAAAATTGAGGAAAAGATTCACCCAAAACATTTTTTACTGTATTTTTTAAATGCAGTAGTTGAAATTTGTTGTGTTCTAGCATAATATTACAACTGTTTTTTCCTGTCTTGTGCACTACATAGTTGCATACACAAAAACTGCAGTCTAATTATGTTGTGTGATACTTTAAGGCCCAGTTGCCAAATGGTGTAAAGCAACTTCTTCCCCTCAGTAGTCACATCACAGCAATGTCTACAGCCCAACATTCCAGTTGCAATTGTCTACCTTTGAATGCTGACAGTCTGCACACTCAACAATTGAGGACAATGTGTGAACTCTAGACTGGTAGAAAGGACCCTGTGCAACTACAGGCTTTTTTCACAACAGATTTGACTTATCGTAGTATGAAAAGCACAGGTGTTACTTATGTTAATAACAGTGGCTTTAATTAATACCATTGCAAGCTATGTCCTCCATGAAGAAGGGTTATCAAAGACTGGACTCTTTTGCTATGGAAATGTGTTAAAAAGCACACTGTGATATATTAAATGAGTGCAGAAGTTGTCAGCTAATTATTTCCTCGTGTGCCTTCTACAGACCGTCATCATGGACAAGATACTGGAGGGCCTTGTGAGCTCCGATCACTCTGTTCCAGTGAAGAGGGCCATTGTGAAGAAGGTAGTGGAAGCAGCTGAGAAAGAGGTGACGGAGGAGCAGTGTCAGGCGTTGTTTACTCTCACCACCCGCCTCATCTTGCTTGGTGAAGATGCCTTCCAGAAGCAGATTGGCTTCCAGGTTTTGGAGGCCTACGCGCGTTACCACCGCCCGGAGTTTGAGCTTTTCTTCAGCAAAGACTTTGTCCACACTCTTCTCCTGCAGGGCTACGGCCCGCTGGACCGCAAAGACCCGGTCATAATAGACTACGTTCACTGCTGCCTGCGGCTGCTCATCAGCTGCCCCTCGGTGCTCGAGATCTTCAGCGTGATTCAGGTGGAGGTTTTAAGGATGGTGTGCGAACGTCCTGAGCCTGCTCTTTGTGCCCACCTGAGCACTTTGCTGTCGGACTTTGTGCAGTGCATCCCGAGGGAGAAGTCGGGCGTTTTGTTCTGCCAGCAGCTGGTGAGGACCATCAGTTACTTCCACTGCTTTGCCAGCGAAGAACGGGAGCTGCAAGAGTATGTAGGTCAGGTGACAAAGGTTAGCACACTGCTGCAAAACATCTGGAAAGCGGATCCAGCCACGCTGCTTCCCTCGCTGCAGGAAGTGTTTGCCATTATCTCTTCCACAGGTGAGACTTCCTTCCTCTCTTCCTTTCCAAATGGCTATAACACATAGGATTGCAGTGAAGAGGAATACAAAAGTATCTTTTTTCAAACTTGATAAAAAAAATAAAAAAAAATATTGTTTGACAGCAGAAGTTTTTGGACACCTGAAATAAAGTACAGACGTCATAAAGAAACTTATAAGTATACTATGCAGGACTTTTTTCTAAAGTAATCTCTCTCAATGATCACTTATGAGCCACTAGAAGTGTGTAAGCTGCATGCATCCAAGAGGAAGCTACAAAAATTGTGGACGCAGCGCTGAAAAAACGCAGACGTAGCAAGGCGAAACACCGATCTGGGATTGACTTTCACGTTCAATCTCACTGGCGATGCTGTTTACAAACAGTAACCGACAATCCACGCATAGTATACCTTAAAGATATGAACAGATTTGTATTTTACGCATTGATTTATAAATGTCTGCCTACCAGTAATGAGTATTTGGCAGCACGGACCCATGACTTATACCCCTCACTCCATAAATCTTGGCATTAACACCAGGGTTGTTAGCACATGATTGAGCACCCTGGAACAGTTATCTTGTTTCATTTTGGTTTTGCAGGGCCCTGCCAATAGCTGACTTTGATCCCTTGGCTTAGTTCTCTCGTTTGTATTTGTATAGGTTGGATGTTCATCTAACAATATTTAGTATTATTAGCACACTGATTATCTTCATTTTGGCGGTAGTGGCCTCATTTTACACACTTGTCACTGCTTGGAGCAATTACCTCCAAACCCACTGATTCAAGGAGTGTGTTTTCTTCAAGGGCAAAAATTGAAAAGCATTAGCTGTGAAGATGTAGTTGAGAATATTACAAGCTGCAGTTATTTTGTTATTAGTAAATTTTAGGGATGTCCTGTGCCTGCTGTGCCGTGTTTTACAAGTGACTGAATTGTGGAGCAGCAGGCAGCAGTTTCAATTAAATAGCCGCACTGACAGCATGTGTCAGTGAGCGATGCGAGCAGAGCCGCTGCGGGTTAAAAGGTCACTCTGCCTCTGTTTCAGTGACATTTTTCAGGTGAGCTGTGCTTCCAAAGTGCTGCTGTCAAAAATCCTGTCCCAACAACAGAACCACAGTCCCCTGCTAGATATGTTATTTAGGCTTTGTTTGCGTTTGCTCTGTGCAGCTGTATTATGTATAAAGAAAAAGGTATGGTGCTCAATACTCAATGTTGAAGACCTTGGATCTGGATAAGGGGCCAAAAAATTTAATTAATCCAAAATGAAAGACAAAATGCTTTTACAGGAGATGGATGAACAGCTTAAACCAATGGTTCCCAACTGGTTGGTCACAGTCCAAAAGTGGGTCGCAAATGTGTCAAGTTGTAAAAACGCACTTTATATTGAAGTACAGTGAATTTGCGGTCAGAGCTCTTATTTTGAAGTGCAGTGTCCTGCTGTAGAGTGAGTGACTAACAGACAGCTACTTGACGGAGACAGCAAACTAGCTCGACAACATGGCAAGTATGACGCTGAATATAATAAACTGTGTGGACCTTGAACTAATGACTGAGGAGAAATCTGGACCCATGACTGGACCAGTTGGGAACCACTGGCTTATATGTACCCCACTTACTGATACAAAAAGAAAAAATGGGGTTGAATAATCACGTACTATTTCAACTGTGATTTCTTTTTCGCAGACCCCGCCTTTGACCCATCCATCGCTCTGGCCAGCCTGGTGCAGCACATCCCCGTCCAAATGATCACAGTGCTCATCAAGAGTCTCACCACAGACCAAAATGTTAAAGACGCAAGCATGACTAAAGCGCTCTGCAGGTAACCTCACACATCTAGTCATCCAAAATAAATGTTACCATAATTATTCCACAGTTTTGCACATTATTTATACTCCACATTCCTCTCTCTGTCCAGGATGATTGACTGGCTTTCTTGGCCCCTGGCCCACCATGTTGACACCTGGGTTATTGCTCTGCTGAAAGGACTGGCTGCCGTTCAGAAGTTCACTATCCTCATAGATGTCACTCTGCTTAAAATTGAACTGGTTTGTAGTTTTCATTTTGATTTATTATAGACCTCAGGAAGAAGCTTGATGGGAAATTGTATGCATCATTAAAACTACATGATAAACTGCAGTAATAATTAGGTAATTGTAGTATTTTTTTCTTAAAGATTTATCATCTAGGGCTGGTAAAAAGATTCACTTGAATTCCCCAGTTTGTATTCATGACCTAATGATTTTGTGTTTTTTATATCCATAGGTATTCAGTCGTCTGTGGTACCCTATTGTGCGGCAGGGGGCGCTAGCTGTGCTCTCCCACATGCTGCTGAGTTTCCAGCACTCTCCTGAGGCCTTCCATTTGGTATGGGATCTCCTGCCTCCTCACAGCCCATTTCCCTGTCATATGGCTACTTTATTGGCTTTCTCATTTTCTTCTCTTCTGGCTTAAATTACTTGAAAGCTGCATAGACTTCTTTTCCCAGAACCCCAGGCTCGGCACTGCTCTCCTACTAATGATGTGTGAAGCACTTAAATGCCGAGCAATGGCCCTTGAGTTGGCCAATTTCATTAGTGTCTAAAAACATGAATAGTCTCAAAAATACTCAGCAAATGAGACCGAACCCTCTGTGGGGTTCCTGATGTGCAGCTACCCTCTGGTTGACCGTACTGCATATTTGTGTGATTAATATTAGCAGCACCTTCCAGCACCACGGTGTCCTAAACATTCTCTTGTATTCGTTCCAGGTTGTTCCACATGTGGTGCATCTAGTCCAGTCTTTGAGGACAGATGGTCTCCCCACCAGCAAAGCTTTCTTACTGCAGTTCACTGAGCTCATACACTGCATGATGTACCAGTACTCCGGCTTCCCTGACCTCTACGACCACATACTGGACGCCATCAAGGTAAAGTTGCTTACCTCAGAAAGTCTTTTTTTTTTTTTTTTTTTTTTTTAACATGACATAGATGATCAAGAGTGTATGTAAATGATTCAATTTACCTTCTCAGGATCTCCCAAAACCTGGAGAAGAGAAGATCAAGCTGGTGTTGAATCAAAGTGCCTGGACGTCCCAGTCCAACTCATTTGCCTCAGGTCCTCTGAGGCAAGTTGGGAAGTCTGAGACCGGCAAGACTGGCCTGGTCAACCTGGGGAACACCTGCTTCATGAACAGCATCATCCAGACCCTCTTCATGGCCACAGAGTGAGTTGTATATGCAACCACACACACACAAGCTTGTTGCAGGCATACAGGTACTTACGGACAGTCTGAGTGTAGTTAACCTTTGTTTGTCTTCAGTTTCAGGCGACATGTTTTATCATTACCTCTAAATGGTTCCAACACACTAATGAAAAGGCTCCAGCTGCTCTTTGCTTTCCTTGCACACACTCAGGTTAGTATTGTCCCGTGTGATTGATATTACATAATATAATTAGTGGTGACAACAACAGTTGATGACTCCGTGGTGCTGTCTGCATGTGTGTGTGGGTGTGTGGTGCATGTCTGTTTCCTGCAGAGGGCAGCATATGCTCCCAGAAACTTCTTAGAAGCATCTCGGCCTCCCTGGTTCAATGTTGGCTCTCAGCAGGACTGTTCTGAGTACCTCAGATTTCTTCTGGACAGGTATGGTGGCGCAGATTGTGTCAAGTTAGTTTTTCAAATTTGAAATCCAAAATTGCCTTTCCTTTATTGTTCCCCCTTGCCCAATGAATGTCAGTTGTTGTCACTAAATGCAAAACGAAACAAAATGTAATTTATAAACACATAAAAATCCCTGTGAGTGTTGAGTGTGCATGACTGCGGCTCACTGCTGTAAATCGTAATTTCTTTAGAACTAAATGATGTGACTGAAGCTTGTTGTTTAGACAGAATAGAAGTGGTGCACTATCACAGCAGTGGCACAACCTAAAATCGATGCACAGTTGTGTTCTCTCCTCTAATGTTGATTGCCCCGTCTCCTGATCTCAAGGTTACACGAAGAGGAGAAAACACTTCAGGTCCTGGAATCGGTAAAGCCAAAGGTTGCCCCCCCTGTTGACACAAGCAGCAAAGACCCAACAGCGCAGACTTCTCCAGAGGACGGTGAAGAGACCTCTTTGACCCCAGCAGAAATCAAACCTGAGGATGATGGGAGGACTTTGACAGAAAGGATGTTTGGTGGGAAGCTGATCACATGTATTCGCTGTATGCAGTGTAACTGCATCTCTGAGAAGGAGGAGCCTTTTACAGACCTCTCTTTGGCCTTCTGTCCTCCTGCCACCTCTCGGGACAGCCCTCAACCTGAGGGGTCCTCAGAGGAAGCCAAGGTTCTCTGTCAGGGATCTGTCAATGGCGGCAGTGAAATTCCTGAGCCGGGCTCGGCCAAAGCCCCAGCTAGCAATGTCAGTTTGGTGCCAGTGACAAATGAGCCTCCTCTCTCTGTGCCTGACCTGGTGAACTATTTTCTGGCTCCAGAGATCCTGGACGAAGAGAATGCCTATTTCTGTGAGAAGTGTAGCTCCCTCCAGCGGGCAGAGAAGAACATGAAAGTGGTGTCAGCGCCAGAATACTTGATCCTCACCCTGCTGCGATTCTCATATGATGCCAAATGCCATGTGCGGAGGAAGATTCTGGACAATGTCACCATCCCGCCACTCATGAGACTTCCTGTGCATGCTACTTCAAAGCCTGCACAGTGCTCCTCCTCTACCTCTTCTCCTCTGCAAGTGGACTCTCCTGAGAGCAGCGAGAATCTGGCCAAGAAACTCAAACCATCTCAAAAAGATGAGGAGGAGGAGGAGGAGAAGGAGAGGATAGATGGAGCAGAGCAGATACACAGAGGAGGAGGGATGTCAGTCCAGTCAGTGCCCTATGTCCTCAGCTCAGTGGTGATGCATTCTGGTGTATCGTCCGAGAGTGGCCACTATTACTCTTACGGTCGTAACATTAACGGAGCAGATGGAACACAGCATCCAGCCAACCACTTTGCCCTCAAGGAGGATTTGGGGAACGGCCAGTCCGAGTGTAGCCTCTCCACTTGCTCAGCTCTCTCAATTCCACACGAACAAGAGGAAACACTACCTAACAGTGGCCAGGAGGCAAAGGATTGGCTGCTGTTCAATGATAGCAGAGTGACATTCACATCCTTCCAATCAGTGCAAAACATTACAAAACGCTTCCCCAAGGACACAGCTTATGTGCTCATGTACAGGAAACAGGAGCTACCGGGGCAGAACGTAAATGGGGGATTGATGGCAAATGGAATGAGAGTGAGTGCTGAGCCTCCCCTGCAGAAAGACCTACTGGATGCTATTATCAAGGACAACAAGCTGTATTTACAGGTATGTGGGGGTGAACAAAAAACATGCGTCTCCTACGTGCAGGCGTGATGTCAGTCCCTATAAATTATACCAATAAATGCAAGTGTGAAGTGATTAGCATTAGAGCAAGTATTTAATCTGCTGCTAAGAGGTTTGTTGGGTATTTTGGGATAAATATTATTGGATGAACACTGTGCTTATTTTCCATGCGTTACATACATTTTACACATAACGTCATTACCACTAACCCCTCTAGTAAGCGTGAGGTTATTATGAAAGTCAAGAGCTGTACAAGATTCTCTCAGGTGGAAAGAAGCTGAGGGAAAACTGTGTATATTTTACAGATGACTAAGAGCTTGCAGAATATAGGATTTTTTTTTTTTGACTGAATTTGAAGCCAAATCTGAACTGTCCTGTTATAAGACATGAGGTGTAATTTCACGAGTCATTGAACTGTGGTGTGTTGAGTTGACTTTCCAGCACACTTGTGTAAGTGACTGAAGTAAATCACCTCTAGAGGGTGCTGTAATAATGTTAAGTGACAACACTGAGTCACTGTCAGTCACATTGAGCTACACCAGTGCTACATTAACTTGTTGGCATAGCGTAAGTTAGTTAGATACATATTTAGTTCTGTCTAAATCTGAAACATTTCTCTTTTCCTCCGTGCCGTCAATAGGAACAGGAGCTCAATGCTCGGACCCAGGCTCTCCAGGCCCCTTCATCCTCCTGCTCATTCAGGCCCAACGGTTCAGATGACAATAACCCACCAGGGAGCTGCGGCCCATCTGGTGGAGGTGGAGGTGGAGGGGGCTTCAATACCATTAGCAGACTGGTCTTCTGAAAGAAAAAAAATGCTGCAGGAAACCTGATGAACTGGCACCAAGCAAGTCCTGAAGTGATCATACAGAAGCCTGAACCGTTAAACCATAGATGTGCATATAACCTCATGAAAAAAAGCACTGAACTGATCCAAAAACACACACATGCACACACACAGCATCTGTGCTGATTCTGATTTTAGATTTGGTTTTTGTTCTGACTATAATAGTTGTTGTTGTTTTTTTTACCACTTTCAGTAATCATTTAACAGTATTTGATTGATTTAGATGATTTTTTTGTGATCTCAACATTGTAATCTTCAAATAATCCTCCAAATTTTGAAACGTGAGGTAGATAATACTTATTGGTGCAAATGTATTCTCTCCCTTAAATGACATAATAATAAAATAGTAATAATAAACTGTTGCATACATTGATAAATGTGTGAAACTGGCTGAGTCTAGAACATGCCCATATTATCTGGCTTGTCAGTGTTTATGATATTACCTCACACACACACACACACACACACACACACACACACACACACACACACACACACACACAAACAAACAAACATATGCAAATACATGCATGTGCAGTGCACAGTATAATAGACATCTGTAAGATAAACAGACTTTTTGATTTGTCATAGTTCTGAACATACAGTTCACGACCTTTGTTTACTTTTCTGATTTGCATGCAGCTTTTCTTCCCGAGCTGTGGGATTTGATTTTCACGATATTTTAAATCTTTTTTGATGTGTGCTTTGCTGTGTTTTACAGGTTTCATATCCCATGCAATAAATGTACATATGACTTAAAATTCTGAAGAATCATGGAATACAAACCTATATGTGGAAAGTTGAATACTATATTTGGGAAATCCCAAGATAAAGGCATTTTCAGTCTGAATATTTAATGCTGTCCTCCCACTAATAGGTAGAGTTATCTACATTGGAAAATGGCAAATGACTTCTTTGAACATATTTGACAAGACTTAACTGTTTGACAGTGTATTTTAATGTATTCCTCTGATTTGATCATTCAGGGAGACTTTTGTGTTCATGCTGATTTTATGTGCCTTTTGATATTTAATGCAGATTTTTGAAGAGGAATTTGTCAGAATACACAAATCAGCTGTACTGTGTTGATATTCATAATGGCTTCACCTTTCCCTAAAGTAAAAACAAACCAGTATTTGTTGTATTGTCTTACTTAACCAGGCAGGTTATTGAAGGTAAAGCTATTTCAAGTGGTATTTCAGCAGAGAAAGGGAGATGTTGGAGACTAAACTATAAACGTCACGGTGAAGACAAGGCTATACACATTGTTGAAAATAAGATAAAACTCAATTAGTAAATACTCTGATACTGACGGAAGGCAAGACAAAGCAACAGGTGATTTCTGGAAACTGCAAATTATTACTGTGGACAGGAGCCAAACACGACAGTCATGAGTGTGTTGCTATGCTGAAGCATACTTCAATGTCTGCGTGACCTTACTTGTCACATCCCCACTGCAGAGAATATATTGATCAGGAGACATCTCTAGTGCTACATCTTGATTTGGTGGGAGCGATTTTTTTTGTGTTTTGTTTTGGTTTGGATAGATCACCTACTGTACATTATTTCCAGTGTTGGGGAGTAACTAGTTACATGAAACGGAGTTACATAATTTAATTACAAAATAAATATAATTGTAATCAGTTACTGAGAAAAAAATATGCAATTTAATTACAGTTACTTAACAAAATATTGGTGATCCAATTGTTTTTTAGGACAAACCTTATGTGTAGAATATAACATTAATTCTGTTGCTGTGCATCTTTTTACCCTGCAGAGGTACCTTCTTTCCACTTAAGGAAAGCTGTTGGGAGAAATTTGAGTACATCATGCATTTGTATTTTTGAGGACTTTGCGGGTTTATTGCCCAGTAAAAAAGTAATCATATGTCATAACTTCCATTGCTTTGATGAAGTAATTAAATAGTTATGCTACATTTTTAACAGGGTAACTAGTAATCTGTAACCCAATACATTTCAATACACACTGCCTAACACTGACTATTTCTTGCACCAGTGCCAGTTTTCTTCTGTCAACTAGATCTTAGTATGACTAGATGGATTTGCAAGTTAAACATATTTTTATTGATAAAGTTATTCACATAGAAAATGGTTAGGTTTGGTATGCTATTGATACTTCAAATCTCAAGAATCCTACTCCAAAACATGCAGATTTTCAGTATGTAAGCAACTTTGTTGATTTAAAAAAATACAGAACCATATATTGTTGCATAATTCAAAACAAGCCCATGTATCATGTTTTTGCTTTGATTGCAAAAATATTTTTGCACAAATGGAAGTGAGGATAAACAAAACACGGACAGAAAAGGGAACTGGGAAATCACATGCGGGCACTTATTCTCACAGGAATAGGACAAATTACATTTGTAATGTTGAAATAGCAAGTTGTGTGCAGAGGTGCCATTTATTACTAATTAGCAATTGATATGGTAAAAACACAGCAGTAGCACTAAAGCTTCCAAAGGGCATTTGGAGAGAAAAAAATCAATGATCCTCAATTATTAATCAACCAAACCATTTCACTTTCTCCCCACTTTTGTTGAAATGTTACGGCTTGGGAATGATATGACACTATATCTCGTCTTTATATTTAATGTCGTGTATTCTTATAATATTGAAAAATGCCATTGGCTTTTATAGTTGCATAAATTGCATATGCACTCATATTCATTTAGCATGTACTGACAGTAAATAAGGTCTGGTCTGTTCCTCCAGTGTGGCTACAAATGAGTTATGCACTGTGACTTAGATGTCCTCGGTTGAACACATTTATGCTGTGGAGCCCATAAACTAAAGATTTATGCACCTGTAAGGCACAGCAACAAGACACAGCATTAAAGGCAACTTCACAGCCTCTTAGACCAAAACCACACCAATTTCATGATGCATCAAGAACATGGCACACAAGCTACTTGATATTGGACTGTGATGCTAAATGTAAGGTATCATGAAATGGAATTCATTAAGTGCAATCGGTGTATTGTGCCTGCAGCCTTTAATTGCTCCCTATTTCTTCATCAATATGGAGGCTGTTGAAAGAGGTAATGTGCCTGCACAATGGCAAAGTCATTAATCATAGACTAACAGGGAACATCCTTTGGGGGAAGTGTTTACCATTACAATAGCATTCCAATAAGATTCCTCAGATACCATTCTGAGTCCACAGGGATCACGTCTTTGCTAGCGGATTAGACGAGTTGTGGAGGCTTCGTTGAGTCCAGTATATTGATCAGATATGGTAAACCAGATCAATGTTAACCTTGTAAATATAACCTTTTCATTATTACTGTGCTGTTGCATACTAACCTTTAATTCACTACTAATCTAGCTATTTAAAAAACAGTTAAAGTCAAAGAATCATGCAGACAGAATCACAGATATAAATGTGTTGTTTTCATGATAACAAGTTCAAAATGCATTAAGTATTTGATATTGTTAATATACTCCATGTTTGTATGTGCAACTCCCTTTTAATAAAAATGACTATCCAAGGATACAATAGGAGAAAAATGCCATAACATTACACCCAATAATAGGTAAATGAGTGCACTTTTCTTTCTGCCATTCTGCTAACATTACATGGTTTTTATGGCGAGATTTCTTTAGGGAATAAACACGCATTATGGATAGTGTAGTTTACACGTGCAATGATTTCTTGGGACCTTTCGGTTCACACAGAGGTGGATCCTTTCTTTGTCTTTTCTGCAACTGTATACGGCCACTTTTTGTGTTCGCTAAAAGGTGCATTTGGCTCTACTACATCATGTTTCACCTTCTAAACCGCCCTGCAGTCATTTTTTGTTATTTGGAACGGAACACAAACGATTTTTGAACTACATGTCCCATGGTTGAAGCTCTACAGTTTTCCCTGCACGCCGCCGCCTCCCCATTTCGTCCTCTAGAGTAGTAATGAAGCGAGCGGAACTACAAGAATTTGACATCCGGTGGTGACTTTCAAAATAAATCGCCATTGCGTTGAGGGAACATACTGGAAGGTCGAACAGACATATTTTGTTAACACACAAAGACTTACGTAGGGGATTCGCACATAACTTAACTTAAAAGGTCCGTTTTCGCTATTAGTATTGGCGCAATAACCGTGTAAACTAACGTTCTGAACAAGCCAAACATTTATTTTGAAGGAATCCCCAGACATCCGGTCTGTTGGCCGTTAGCCCTGGTAGCTTGACGCCGCCATGTTCCAGAGGAGGGTGAGTTTAGGGAAAGACGGAGCCACCCTGTCAATCACAATTAAGGAACCATGGGAGTAAACTGGTAAGGAAGCTCGGCGGAACCACTGTGTTTACGGTGAAGATTGTTTTAATTTGCGCAGAAACGACAACTATGCGCCGGTACACTGTGGGACATTTTCATCTGATCTCGCCAACTGGAAATCGCTCCACTTTGACGGGAATTAGCATGAGGCGTCACATATAACAACAAAAACTTAGCGACTTTCAGTTGCCTGCGCCTGTTTTTTGCCCCCACAGCGTTTCAGTTTGAACATAATACACAAGTCACCGTTGATATTTGTACAAAAGGCGGTGCCGCGGAGGGTTATATTAACTCCAAGCCCAGGATATACCCGTTTATTTGACTTCAACCCGTGGAAAATCTGGTCTGTGCATTTCAGAGAACTGCCGTGTCGGTGAGTCGACTTTCGAAGAAGGAGTGACGGTATTTATCGCTCTCGAAAACACAAACACTTCAACTTTTCCTGTCTCAATTTCGCCGTGTGAGTTTTTGTGTCAACGTTTTCTTTCAGGTACAAGACGACACTCCCAAAAACAAACGAAGCCAAGCAGCAATCCCCGCTCCAACTCCGAGGGAGAGCAAGAAAGGAGCAGATATGAGTGGGGGAGATGTGGTGTGCTCAGGGTGGCTGAGAAAGTCTCCTCCTGAAAAAAAGTTGAGACGTTACGTAAGTGCACTTTATATCCTATTTGTTACATTGTAATAAAATAAGCCAGTGCACAAAATGGACCAGTTTCTCCCTGGACACTTTTCATGTGCAAGGTTGGGCGCAGTGACAGATTGTTAGGCCTCATCTTGTGTACATTTCAGCAATTACATTTCTGCATTTGCTGAACCTGAAATACTTTGTGACCTCTCTGAGCTCAGTTTGCCTTGTGGCCCCGTACAGTAGGAGTGAATTTACCAAGACAGATTGGTATTGTTTTGCTCAAGGGTACATTAGTAGGGCACATTGTTGTTGTTTTGGGTCAGACCTCAGGCTTTTCCTTTGAGACAGCCTCCTTAATGGCTAGTTTATACCTCCAGGCAGCGATCCAGTCCCAAAGCACTACCTCTGAGGAGTACACTTTCTTGGACCAATAACAAAATACATTGATTACCTTGGGAAGCGATGCTTATGCAGCCAGTACTCTCTGTGTCAAAGGTGGTAGATGGTCACACCAAGGGTTAAATGATTTACAAAGCATCAAAGGATGACCCCATTCCTGCAGATTTCTGTGTTTGTAAAAAGTTGTGAGACATGCATAATGAAGTGTCAGGAGCTGCTATAATTATTAATGTTTACTGCCCCAAACTGATAACTCATACACTTAACACTCATGCTACTCACACATATCATTCAGTGTTGCAGTCTTGAAAGTAATACATAATTACTGACAATGCAATGTCTCTTTCTCTGCCACTAATTTGTCACAGGGATATCACTGTTTTGTGTGTGATTCTCTCTGCTTATTTGTTGTGCACTTAAAAGAAAATTTCATAGCCGACAGCAGAGCTAATGCGAAAGCAAATAGCCTCAGTAGCACATGTTAGCTGTCAAGTCTATATGCTTTTCTTGTGGATCAGTGGATATCTCTGTTATTGATATTTGAATTACAAGGCCCGCAACTTGAGAGGAGGGATGTTTTTGCAGAAACCGCAGGTCCAGTGGAGTGTTTTTTCTGAAAGCAATAAAACTAAAATCTAGCCACAAAGACAGGATTTTCACAGGGCTTTCTCCCACTCGCAGCAGAATAAAGTCTTTTTTGTTGTGGAGGAAGTCAAAATCTTAGTTCACTGCATAATTGTGAGCAATTTTATTGTGTCATTGCATGCCTTTATGAGTGGTAATCCCTCAAAGCTTCATTGACACTGATCAGAAGTGACATCTTATTTACCATTTGAAGGAGGAATTTACCATTTTTCTGTGTCAGAGGTCACCCTGATGTTCAGCATGTGGTGATGAGAACCTAATGTTCCCACTCTAGGTCGTTCTGATTGATATAATCTCCGAAACCAAGTGTTGGCTATAATGACACAAAATTGTTCTTTCTCAACATACTAAACAGCAGGCTGGTGGAGGACTTAATTGTTCTCAAGGGGATTGGCAGTTTGCTGCTCCAGTTTTATAACTGTTTTCTGGACACAGTAGTTTGGAAGAGTTAGGAGGCCATCTCACAGTGTGTTATAAGGAGCATGAGAACTGCTCTGATGCTGGTTTTATAGAGAAGATTTTGAGTGGTTTATGGCTGATCAAGAAACTACATTGTTGTTTGGTTTTATAATGTTTGCAAACAACCATGGACTTTTGTTCTAGTGACTTTTATTGTTGAGAAGAAGTTTAGCGAGATGAATTAATGGTTAGCCACTACAAGCCAGTAAGATAAATACGGGAAACATGGGAAACCACTTTCCACTTTTGGGGGATTTTAGGTATCCATCAGCCTATTCCCTTTTGTGACTAGATTGTTTTTAGGTTTATCATAAGATGTGATAACGCTCATATTAAGAAAGAGTTGGCTGCAGGGTCCAAAGTCAGTAGCCTACATAAGAGTGAAGACAAAAGCTAGACGTTTAGGACCAACAATCATCGCATTTCTACACTTGAGCAGAGACGGTATCGGTTTTAACTCTGCTGAATAGATTTTTGATGTTACTCTCAGTATCAGAGAATGTTTTGCAGTAGTTTTTCACTGCAGTTCAACATTCAAGTATGCAAATCCAGCTTTCTCCACCAACAGCAGCTTTTACAGTAGAGCTTAGCTAATGAATTGTCCAGGCGGATATATCAGCTTATATTAGCCCATTGCAGATATGCTGATATTGCTGTATAAGTCGGCTGATGAATGACAAAATGTTGAAGTGCAGAAAAGCCAAAGACATGTTTTGAAACAGTGTAAACTTTAAAATGTCCCAACAAATACCAATACTGTTAGTAGTCAGGAATCGTGTATAGCTTGGGCTGTACTCTGTAGTCAAATTTAAATGTAAATCAGTGCAGTTATAGGATATTTTCTGTTTTGCATAATGGGTCCAAATGACATTTTGTCGATTGATTGCCATATCTTTCTGTATCAATATCGTTCTTCTCACTTACATACAGAAAAGATCTAAGTTAGCCAGATATTTGATGTATTTGTTTTACCTTTAACACTTTGTTAAGCACAAACATAATCACAAACATATGTATTCAGATTTTTAAGAAATCCATGAGCTGCCTAGAACTGAACAAAATCTAAAAATATTGATGAACAGAAAAGTGGGCGGTTGGGGCCAGGTTCCTCTTCCTGTGAGAGACCATTATGCGTGGTCACACAAGGCTGTGTAATCCACAGGAGTGCTGACTATCCTTTTTTTGGCCAATGACAAATTGTTCAACTGTAACCTATTAAGCAACTCACCACCAGCTGTTTGAGTCGATGCCCAAAATAAAAAGAGAAGTTGATTCTTTTCTAAAATAGAAATCATGCAGTCGGTAATAAAGCATTGTGATTTCAGGCTTGCGAGGATTAGTGGGATAATTTTAAGGCTAGATCTAGGAATTGTTTATTGTTTATTTGTTATTTGTTTGTGGTATGTTTGGTGGCGATCATATGATGGGGTCTGTTGGCAAAGTTAGGATGGCTTACCGCTCCGATTATTGACCATAGTAAAATCTTGTGGTTCTGTCAGGCGATGCTATCTTCATGCCACTGGTAATCAGACTAAAGACCACAATAGTTTCCCATCCCACAAGCTAGGTAACTGCACTTACCTGGAATCACATACATTTTAGATCAGAACAGAACCGTTTGAGCCTTCTGAGAAAATGAATATAACTCTTCTGCTGTCTCTCTCGGGGAGTGGAGGGTAATGATGGTGAAGTTCTGTTTGGCAGAGTCTCCTGACAGTTTTTCTTCCTCTGCCATCATTGGAGTGGATTTTAGATGTGTCAGACACAAGTTCAAACTAAAATCACTTCACTGTCACATGTTGCTGCTTGGAAGATGAGCTACAGCAGTCGTTGCCACATTTCTGCTTGTTTTTTCTCCATCTCAGCTTTCAATTAAAACCATAGGATAGTTGCCCTGCGATTGCCATTTCAGATGCTTGCTTTACTTGATTTGTCTCCTACCATCTATCGAGGGTCTGCTCAGAAAGTGGTGACATTGCAGTCAGATTCCCACAGATATCAGACAGCTGTCAACTACATAAATGCAGTTTTTTAATCCATGAATGGATGAAGTATTGGATTGATAAGCAGAATAATCTAGCATGATTATATTTTGGAACCCAGGCTTCCATGTAAATTATCCAACAGTTGTTTTATCTTATTTGAACAGATAATCACGATTATGTAGTTACAAGAAAACCCTCTCCATATCACTGCATTTGTTCTGAAACAGCTGGAGCACTTTGTGTTGTTGAAGTAAACATTTGGCGGCAGGTTGAAAGGTCCAGCGTGTAGGATTTAGGGGAAATGACGTAATATTCGTTACTATGTTTTCATTTGTATTTAATGGGCTGAATGTAAGAGTCGTCGTGTTTTTGTTACCTTAGAATGAACCATTTATATCTACATATGGACCGGGTCCTCTGCCACGGAGTCCACCATATTCTAGAGTAGCCCAGAATGGACAAACCAAACACTGGCTCTGGTATGACTCTAGTTTCTAGCGCTAATGTAGTCCTCCTGCATGCTTGGCACATAGGAGAATTCGCACCTCTGCTACTTCACCGCTACATGCCTCTAAATCCTACACACTGTACCTTTAACATGGAAATAGACAAGGTTTTTGCCTTAACCTATCATTATAAAGTAAGTGTTGATTGCACAATGTAATGGCTAAAGCGTTTTTTTGCCTTTATTGATAGCATAGCTGAAGAGACACATACTGTGGGAGAATAACATTCAGCAAAGAGCGGCGGGTCAGAATCAAACCCAGGGCGCTGCAAAGGACTCAGCCTATATGGCGTGCACACTCTACCCGCTGAGGTAGAGGTAGCCCCATGGCCATAGAATAATCACACTGTTGCCGTTTAGATCGGTTCCATATAACCCTTTCTTTCACTATGCAATTCTGTCTGCCACCTGGTACGATCTCCCTGGAAAATTAAGCATCAGCCATAGCACAAAGAAAGTGCACC
Organism: Epinephelus moara; assembly: GCF_006386435.1. Lineage (NCBI taxonomy): Eukaryota > Metazoa > Chordata > Actinopteri > Perciformes > Serranidae > Epinephelus > Epinephelus moara. The sequence goes on along the minus strand of NC_065510.1, from coordinate 21,559,279 downwards.
AACCATTGTGCTACCAAAACGGGAAGAGGATAGTGCTTTTGTTTTCCCTACTTTGATTACTGAATTGAAAAAACAACAACAATATGAATAGAATAGAAGGCATTACAATAGTATGTGAACATGTCACCGCCTTCAGCTCTCTTTTATAAGCCCCATGTCCAGACAGAGTCACAGAGCAGCAGCAGACTAGAAGCCGGGGGGCCCCTGCTTACCTGATTAAGCACTCAGGGCAAAGTTTGCCCCTGAGGCTCTGCTGCTGATTGGTGGAGCTCAAAGGTGAAAGCAGTTCAGCAGACCTGGCTGCATCTGAGCAGCACCAACCATCATGGGCTTGACACAAGCCAGAAAATGTTGCCTCTCTGTTCATTAGCAATGAAGCAAGTGTGAGGAGGCAATTTGGCCAATTAAACCTGATGTTGACCAGTCAGGTTTGGTTTTATTGAAGAGATTCAATGTTCCTCTTTCCATCCTTCCTGATTGACTGTCTCTTAAACAATTCAATCAAGATTTCATACAGAGAATGCATACAGTGTTTAAATTATAGTCTTAGTAACCAGTTAATTCTTGGTTGCTGTCGAAATTCTCTGAGAAGGAGTCAACACTTCCTGTCCATTAATGTCTCGTTCAGGGCCAGCATGAAGGTATCTAACCACAATTGCTTTTGTAGGACGTTTCCCAGCCAGAGTTTGTCATAACTGTATCCTCTGCGGTTTTCCATTTCATTGACACTGCATTTTCCATCTGCTTCTCCTTTTCCTCTTTCATTTCTCATACCTTTCAATCTGTGAATTTCTGTTGAGGTCCACTTGTAAAATCCCTCTTCAAAAGAACAGCTTGGAGACTGGTATCTTCCCGACATCTGCAGCGTGATATTAGAGGGAACTAAGGAGATGCAGCGATGAAGTTGCAAGGTCGTTTTCAGCACCACTCTGTTGAGAGATAGTGTGGATATGACAATATATTGCCACATGAAAACATTATATAAAAAAGGTTATGTGCCTTTTAGGAGAAAACTGAAACAGGATGCACAGTTCAGCAGATTGACGGTATGTCTACCATAGAATAAAAAAAGACATGTCATTATCTTGTTATAACAAGAAATTGAGCAAATTGTTTTTGTCATGGTCACAGCAATAAGCTGCAGCAATTAAAGAAATATGAACCACAGACACATACTGATATTAAGGGTGGTCCACAATCCCAGTTGTGCTAATGTCGTTATGTTTACCAGTGTTCCCCAACTGCTCTCAAGCAGTGGCCTAAATGCTAAAATACCCATTCATCATGGTGACATGCTTCCGCTCTGTCCTATATTTATTCTCCATCTTAAGTCATTACAACATGGGTGCAACACAATGACAACTAATGCTTCTGTTTAAGTAGTTTATTATGTGTAAAACATAATCTACATATAGTGCTGTGTAAAGTTGTGAGGAAGCCCGAGCTTTAGATGAAGTATCTTCAGTTTACCATGACTGTGGTAAACATGTAAAATTACGGTGATATTGATTTTTGAGTATATTTCCTAGCCCTAGTATGGCTGGGCAGTTTCTCAGTTTTTTCCTCCCACTGCTCATAGCTATATGGACCATTTAAATCCCTGTAGTCCATTGGCATGTACCCATTGGAAACAGATAAGAATTTTGTTGTACACTTCGTCCAGTCCTTAATAGGGCCTCAGAGCTTGAGCAAAAGGCTGCTGGGTAGACCGGAAGAAGGAAAATATTGAACCCTGAAGGTCCCCCCTCTGATGGCTGTAAAGGGAGATTGAGGACACACTCCATGCTGGTCTTAAGTCCTCTCAGCTGAGGGAACATGCATTTACAGTACACACCACTGTGGCCATAAGCCATTACCTCTGCCTCTGCCTGTGGCTGACTGGAAACAGTTGTCATTTGCAAAGTAAAGAGAAATATGTACCCGATGAATGTGACAGGGCGGTCGAATGAAAACAAAGCCATAGCTCTTTGATTAAGTAGAGGATTCATTAAATCTGCTTAGCAAGTGGAACAGAGAACAAACACTCACTTTCTGTTAAACCCCCCCCCCCATCCCCCCCCCCCCATGCTCGAAGAAACAAACAAACAAGCAAACGGAACAGGATGCAACAGAGGGGTACTTGTGCAGCATTAGCCTCTTAGGCTAACAAAGAAAAATTACTGGACCGTGTCCTGGGCCGCCACAACGACTCAGCTCTCCATTTGGAGCAAGCAGACTACTGTTGTGTGATCTGCCGCAGCTTGAAAATGGATTGCATGTGCCATTAATTATTTAATGTCCATTACAAACAAATAACCATTAAATATTCATATCTTTGCTACTACAATAGTTATCCTTACCGGCCCACTTTTGTCCCAGACACAGACTATCATCATTGTGTTATACATAGGGGTATCAGTTGCACGGTAGCTGAATTGGTAACCAGCAAAGTCAAGCTGTAAGGCCTCACAAACATGGAGACAATTGCTTTGGTAGATTCTCCAAGTGATCATTTTATCAGCAGAGAGATTGGAAGCACTGAGCATGTTTTTTCTTCTCAGTTGTCGACATCTTTTATGAACCAAACGGTTGTTAAAGCCTTTGTTTCAAAACACAATAGAAGTGAACATTAGTATGTGTCTGTTTTCTTCTGGATATTTATAGAGAGTAGTAAGCCTGAAATCATGTCGTTGCATCACAAAGGAAAACACAGCCACAAAAACAAAACAGCCAGTGAGAGCAAAGCCCTCTGAAAGTTGGCAGTGCATAGTATTTTTGTGACACGCTGTAAATATTTCACTAATGTTTTGCAGCCTCACATAAGTGAGATTATGTTTGAAATGTGTATTGATCAGGCCTATTTCTGTTTTAAGCAGTTTTCTTCATTTGATGTGTCAATCATCTTTATGTGACAGCAGTTTTTGAGACTGTCCAGTAAAGATAGATCAACCAAGTAAATCTGTTTTGGGTATGTCATCATCTTTCTGTGGTCCCAACAGCAGTTTTTGTGTTTATCTTTTTATTGTTTTCATAATAAAGAAATAAATGCATAGAATAAGGTAAGGAGCTCAGACATCTGGAGGGAGCTCGGAGTAGAGCTGCTGCTTCTTCGCGTCAAAAGTGGTCCATTAAGGTGGTTCGGGCATCTGATCAGGATGCCTCCTGAATGCCTCCCGTTAAAGGTGTCCTGGGCACGTCCCACTGGTAGGAGGCCCCGGGGCAGACCCAGAACATGCTGGAGGGATTACATATCTCATCTGGCCTGGGAACGCCTTGGGGTCCCCCAGGAGGAGCTGGAAGGCGTTGCAGGGGAGAGGGACGTAGGGGTGCTTTGCTTGGCCTGCTGCCCCCGCGACCCGGCCCGGGATAAGCAGTTGAAAATGTATGGATAGAATGATGGAATAATACATATACAGAAGAGTTGGCGGTTTTACAGAAGACAAGGGAGATATCCTGACAGAGATTTTGACCCATGACATACAGACCAGCACAGAGATAGTGGCTCACTGACAGTTGACTTTATGTTATCTGTAAGTCATTAGAGTAACGCCAGGTCGCCATGTTTTCAAAAAAGATTTCCTCTCATGTTTCTTACAGCAGTACTTTGGAGTCAAATCCAGTCCAAAGAGCCAGATGTATAAACTTTTAATATGCACAAACACCATGCCATTTCCCACACAAACTGGTAAAAGAAGAATGTAGTAAGAACGTATGCACCTCACGCATGCTTCAGACCAGATGTGAAATGATAAGGAGAGAGATAAGGAGATTAAATATAAAGCGAGAGATGTAGTCTTATAGGAAAATGTGGTTCATTTTTTTTCCATTTTCCCTGATTGTGTTATTGTTTGTTAAATCTACGCAGCAATCTGTAACATTTCAGTCAAAGGCACATGTACAAGCTTAATTTAAATCACTTTGAGTGGTGCATTTTATCATTCTTTATATTTACATTCATGACATTTTTTTCCCTGTGACTCAGGACGTTTCTAAATCCATGACTGGCAACCTGCGGAAGTCTAAACGGAGCTTGTTTACATACACTTAATTTCACAATGATTTGGAAACACAGAACAGGCAGTATGCACAGCTTTATAAATCTGAGTTTTATGCCCTGCTCCCCTGGTGTCTTTGTCTCCCTGCTGTCTCCGTCGCCACGTGATCACCGTTCATTGTCCTGCAGCATTTGTGCGCAGCTTCTGGCAGGATCTGGTCGTCTACGTCAGAAAAATACAGACAGTTTGAAAGGCACAAAAGTGTTTTGAAGTAACCTCAAGTGCGGCCCAGCTTTCACAGTAGATCGTCTCTGATTTGCTGTGTAAACTTGATACGTCCATGCATAACTTTCCATGCAGATTCTTGAGCGGTGGAATGGCTCTTCAAAGCACAGTAAACCATTGTTTATGCCAGCACACACCCATTTGCAGTTTCAAAATGAAGTTGAAGTTCATTGTGTTGCTGCCATACTGTTAGCTTCTCTGTCAACAGCTTTTTTGAGAGTATGCTGTTTGAGAATTTATTTCAGCTGAAAGTTGCTGATGCAGGACATAATGGAGGAGGAATCAATAAGAAATTGGCTGCAGGGTAGAAATGTTCAACAAGCTGATTGTGTTATTGAAATATTTGCATACATACTGGTGCATCTAGTGAGACAGTGTTTCAATGTATATGTTGCTTGCCTTGTGAGCGGCACTATATACAAATTGTGCGCAATTCCTTTAAAACTGTTTGACTTACATTATTGTATCCTTCTTTAAACTTGCCTTAGTGGAGCGCTGAAACTGCTGGATTGAATTGGCAGGTCAAGGCTGAGCATTTTGTAAACAGATGTGTCTCTTTGTGCCTGGTGCAGCTGTTTACTGTCCTGTGTGCCAAGTCCACCAGCAGCTCATGGTGTGACTGTAGAGAACTGGTTCTCATGCAGACTTGGTTTTCCTGTTTGCAGCTTCGGAGCTGATTCTGCAGTCGTGTTTTTTGTTGGAATACATTTCTGTCGAGTTGTAAAATGATCCTTTTGTGCTATTTGTCACCGTGCCAAGTTGAACAGTTTCAAGTGCAGCTATTATTAAATGCAGATGACAGAAACCTCTCAGCTATTTGGCATGGCTAATTGTACACATCATCATGTGTTTTTTTCCATTTGTGATTGATCAGTAGGACGTTGTGACATAGATTTGATTTAAATTCGGTATTTTCTTAAATCAAAAGTCTCACATTCTTGGTTTACATTGTCTCTCGTGTTTCAACTGTTTCGGCTAATGACACCGGGCAGTAAAAATAGTGTGTCATAAGGCTGCTTTCTATTTCCAGACTGGAGTTGTAGTTCTGGACATGAAACAGGGCTGGTAGGAGAACACAGATGGCCAAAGATGGTCTACACTAACCAGACAAAAAGGCTGTTGAGGTCTCTGTTCCCATCAGATTTCAGTTTTGAGAGAGAAAAAAGCACAAACAGAAGTTGGGCCAAATTTATGATTGTGTGCATTCCCCGAATTCTTGCAAAGCAGGGGAAACTTCTTCCAGACCTATGTTGTAGGACTTAAGATATGTATGCAGTGACATGCAGTCTGGGATATAGCACAGTGGCAATCAATAACTTTGTCATCATTGTTGAGGAGAGTGAGGAGAAAGCAAAAGGGGATGAGAAAGACTGGAGTGCTTCTCAAAGCAACACCATTAGGCAGCCTCCAGTGAGAGCAGCTCTCTGTTCTCTCCCTCTTTCTTTCCGTTCCCAGTGCTTCTTGGCAGGCACAGACAGCAGGAATGTGAGGTTGCTCTGTGCTCCTCTTTGCTAGTCTTGCTGGGGTGTGAGCGCCTGGTCCCGGGCTGCTGCTGCTGCTGGTCGTTCAGCTTAGGCTAGGATGGGCTGGCCTGCCCTGCACTGCACTACACTGCAATGCAATGCACTGGCTGATTGTTGTTTCTGCAGCAACGGGAGGGAAGAGGAGCCGCTCCCTGGCGCCCCAGCAAGGCATGGCCGCCCCTTCCTGTGTGAGGCGCTGATGGCTACCAGATGGCGGGTGAAGACAGAGGAGGAGGGGTCCTATATTCTCCCTCTTTTTCTCTATTTATTACTTCTGCCTTTATATTGTCATGTCTCTGCTTTTCTTCTGCAAAGTCATTTTTTTCCTTAGCCTCTTATTTATCTGTCTCTGCCCCTTTTGCTCCAGCAGCTGATTGTTCTCTTAATAAACGCAGACAAAATGGACAGTGGTGATGAGCCTGATGTTGCTGGCATCCAGGCTATATACCATGTTGTGTTTTTCTAGGTGTTACATACCCTGAGACACAAAAGATGACTCACTTGTGATAAGTTAAGTTTAAGTTAAGTTAAGTTTATTTACTTTATTAATCCCCCTGAGGGGAAATTCAATGTTTTCACTCTTGCTTGTCAATTACACACAGGTCTGAAAGACACACACATGCACAAACAGGACCTATACATGCACTAAGTGGAGCGATGTCAGAGTGAGGGGGCTGCCCTTGGTGAGGCGCCCCGAGCAATTGGGGGGTTCGGTGCCTTGCTCAAGGGCACCTCGGCAGTGCCCAGGAGGTGAACTGGCACCTTTCCAGCCACCAGTCCACACTCCATATTTGGTCCGGACAGGGACTCGAACAGGCGACCCTCCAGTTCCCAACCCAAGTCCCTATGGACTGAGCTACTGCCGCCCAGTGACTTCAGTGACTCACTGAAGAATTGTGCACTTTGAAAGCCTTTTCATGATGCATACTTGCTTTAAAAGTAAAACTTTAACATCAAGCTTTATTGTCACTGCAGCACACCTGCTCAGCAGTAGCTGAGGTGTGCATGTGGCGCTCAGTGGCCTTCAGCAAAAACTCATGAGAGCTAAGATAGGTGACCGGTTGACTCACTGAAAGCCTGCTCCTCACCAACAGGAGGCCCTCTAAACTCACTACACATAGAGACTACTATCACCTCTTAAGCTGAGTCTCCAGGGATACGTATATGGACACAGATGACTAAACACACCTGCTTGATGAAATTAGCTCTGATTGCCTTGTCTGGATGTTGTTTATACTTTATGGAGCCTCTCCCTGGACTGGTTTTTAAGAGACATCAGATTGCATTTTCAAATTAAATTGCATCTTTTTGCCAGAAGATCAGCATGCTTCATTAAGTCATCTCATCTCATGAGAAGACTTAGAGAAGACGCTTGGCTTAGAGGTGAAAAATAAGCATTATGTTTTAGTACTGTGGCTGATGTCATGAAAATAGGTTACTAAATAATCTGGATGTCTGAGTATAACAAGGGAGACCCCAGATGCAACAAATTATTATTTTCTGATGTAATATCTGATGGTTTTTATTCTTTATTAAACCTATAATTGTTTGATCTCGTTAGATAATAGTTGGGCTGGGCAATATATTTTATTGTACCACAGTAGCCAGAACTGTAATATTATTACTTTCAATAATGTTGTTGTAAGCTACTGTTATTACCTGCATCTCTCTCTCT
>NC_065510.1:21171139-21214249 GCF_006386435.1 Epinephelus moara | reverse complement strand
GTGTGTGTGTGTGTGTGTGTGTGTGTGTGTGTGACAAAAGTGCTGTTTGAGCAGGCAGGTGGCTGTAGATGAATATGCTGGTCACTATTAGCATAACAAGTCCTAATATATAATTTATGTGTACTAATGCAGTTTTGCACAGTCTGCAAAAATAAGCCTCTTTCATCCATTGTAGCTCCGATTCGAGAGGATTTAACTGGCATACAATTTTAATGCTCTGCTTATGATGCTGCAGGTCTGCACACATGTAGGGATTCTCTAACATACAAGAAGCCTGAGTTTCATTGATCTTTATTTCACATTGTGGCTTGGTAAAATTGAACTTGTGCATCATTATGTTTAAACACAACCCTCCAGATCCAAGTGTTAGTCCTTAGTTTGTCCCTTTGGGGGGTAAAAACAAGAAACCCAGTTTATTTGAAACGCTCCATACTGCATGTATGGAAGTTTAACGAGTCTCTTAGGTCTGTAGACTCTCACATAAATATTCATAAATAGCATACAGACTTTAAAGCTTGCATAGTTGCTGGACAAATTGCTCACATTGACATTATGAATATCAATGAACGTTCATACATGCTATGCTATTGCCGTTATAAAGCATCTGCAAACTTATATTCCAAGTACAAACAACCTTTTATTTCACTTTCAAAGGATTTTCCACTTTCTTTGTGATCATCACAGATAATATCCCGCCGCAAGGCAAAAGAACACTATGGATATCAAACGCTCCAAATGGTCTGATCAAATGGTGACTGCATTAGAACCACATGTTTAACGTAAATGAGATGCATCCAGATTTCAGCATGAAATAGCTCTACCATCAAACAAACGTAAATAACAAGTTCTTCTGGGAGCTCCTTTAAACAAAGGTAAAGGAATTGTGAAGAGGGAGGCCTTTTATGAGTTCAGGTGTGCTCTGAGTCAGCTCGAGGCTAAGTCGCACAAACCTAAGACCTAGATTAGGTGGGAGGATATCTTGCACTCTAATGACACCGCAGAGTGTGGCCTCAGACATTACATTACAAAGGATAACTATTATCAGATCCACAAAGGTAGTATATTTTTGCAGGGCTGTCGTATTGGATGATATTGTGCATTTTTATGTCCACCTTCTGTTTTATTGGCAGCATGTTTTAAATACTTGGCACACAGCACTCCCAAATTAAATCAGGGATGGAAAACAAACCTGAGGCTTGAAATGACAATCAGGTCCTCGTGTGCAGCATCCCCTTTGGCCTCTCATCAAGTTTGCATTCACAGATTTATGCTGTTTTACCTTTTCATGGTTTGCTGTCTTGGTAGACCCATTTGGACTGACAGCAATGCTGATGAGGCAATTAAAGTTCCTTGCCTTAGCCAGCCTTAGAGGGGATCAATTCTGTCGTCTAGCATCAGGTGGCAGGTCCCAACATTCATTATTGCCTGCATAGGCTTCCTAATGGGATTGGATTTGTACTTATGAGTCAACAGGGCTCTTATTGAATCTCAGTCGCTGAAGCAATTGTCCTCTTCCAACAACTTTCTCCTTTGCTTCTTTCCTGGAGTATCTGTATTGTTGCAGTCCTTCGGGATTTTTTTCTCTCTTTAGTTCTGCATAATGTAATAAGACGAATGTAAGCTCACCAGGGATGAAAGGGGTTTGCAGACTTTACTTTGTTGCAGTACATTATTCAATTATGCTCTTCACTGTGGCTGAAACCTTAGCATTTGAAGGTATGGTTATGGAAGTGGGGATAACAGAAGTGTGCATGGTGGTGTTCTGTATGGTTGAGTATTTCACACTGTTTGCCCCGTGTCTCTCTCTCACTTAGTGATTCCTTTGATTAGCCTTGAGCTTGTGGGTGGTAGTCCTCCAGGGAGCTCATTAGCTGTAATGACAAGGCCAAGTTTTTAAAGTTAGCCAGTCAAAGACATAGTTAGTTGCTCGTACCTACTACGCCTAATTTCTTAAGGCCTTCAGATTTTCGCGCTTATTGATAGATCAGGTAGTGCTGTTCCACACAGGGTGACTTCTAAAGAAGCACTCTCTCCCTCGCTGAAAATATTAGGAGTGCTGCAGAGAATACTGTATTATGCCAGTCCTTTGTATGTGCCCCTCCCTTCCTCGCGCGCTCTATCCCTCTCCCTCACTCTCTTATGTCAATTATGCCTTAGGATCTGGCTCTGGGGTCTGGCCTACATAGAGGCTTGCAGAGCTGACTCTAAACTAGCTGGGAGGGTTGCAAATGACTGCCTCGCTCCACGCTATATCTGATGGCAGGAAGTCAGCGGAAACTCATTGAAAGTCACTGGAACTTTACCCGAGGAGAATGTTTGATTGGAGTGATTTGCCCTGAATCTAGGATCTGACAAAAGGTGTTTTTGTCTGAGATTAAATAGCTCCCTAGAAATGAAGAAGGGATTAATTATTCATAAAGCGAAAATGGGTTGACATTGGACTGCAGGTCCAATTTGACAGTTCAGGCCAAGTGCCTGGAAAGCGTTGCTGTGCATTTTCCTGGCAGCGAGAGTGGACATGCAATGAAATGAGCTCAGAAAATTAGTGTGCCGTTACACTATGTTTATAGTCAGTGAAAACCAGCTGGTTGTCTGTTTATTGTTACTTGACCTCGACACAAAGAATAAACGTTTGACATTATAAAGTGACAATCAAGCACTCACTGTTTTAATCAGATTAAAAGGAGTTGTTTTGAAATGTATCTACTGTTGTAAGGTAACAGTGAGAGTTAGACCTGCACTTATACTTCCTCAAGCTCCAGAGCCAAACTATTTAATTTTATCTTCATAGTCAGGGACTAATTTACACCTGTGATGCAAGGTAAATACAATTAGATGCAATTGCCAGCTGTAAAAGAAGGCTGTGTTTGTTATTCACAGCAGGGCGATCAGGCTTGACGTAGGTGTAGGTCAGTGGAGTTTAGAGCTGCTACAGCTAAGTGCACCAAGCAACACACTCCACAACAAACAAAGGCATCCAGATAAATTATTTTCTAATAATAAAATAGATTTAATGTTTTCAACACCAGCAGTGCTATTATTTCAAAACGGTCTTTGTTAGAGATGGTCTAACCACAAAACATATCAGTGTAGAAAAGCTTCAACGTTTATTTAATTGCACCTTGGAGGGAAAAAAAAGAACGGAGAATCTGTTCCTGATCAGTTGTGTATGTTTGGATTTTTTGTGTCAATGTTGATCTTGCAGCCAGACGGAGCAGGTCAACCAATGAATGCTGCGGGGTAGCTTGGAGCTTGTTTGATATCAAATACTGTCTCTTCCTACTCTGCTAGTTTTGGCAAACGCCGGTGGCAAGTGGACACTATAAAAACCAGCAGCACTTATCTAAACAAACGTGGGACGAGCTTCTGCCCAGTACTGTATGTCTACAATCTCATCACAAGCAAGTGTGCCCCAGTTCTTTTTGAATCAGATTTGGGCCACTTTCATATGTATTTCCTATATCCAGTTCACGGCCGTGCGACTGCAGCGAATGTCAAATCTGAATTGATGTGTTTTTTCCTCCACCACAGCTTCAGCACTGCCTACCAGTGTATCTACTACTCCCCAGAGCACACAGCCAAAGCTCAGGAGGTACTCAGCACCATGAGCCTCCTCCAACCTCTCATCACGAGCTTAGCGGACCAGCTCCTCCAGGCTGCCCAGGAGCACTCTTCCCCTGGACTGAGGGATGCACTCAAGAACCTTTCTGACAAGGTGAGGCAGCCCCCAAACCCTCCACACTTCCATCTATACTTTCCCTTTATTCCTCTTGGCCTCGAGCTGCTGCAACCAAGCCTTTTATTCTTGGACACATCACCAAACATTGTCAGGTAATACCTCAGCCTGAAAAGCCTCTTAAATTAATCTTTAGCTGTGGCGATAAGTTCATTTAAACCCAAACTCATCCAAAAACAACTTCATTATTTGCTCGGGGGTTCTGCTTCTAAGCCTATATCCAATAGTTTTCCTGGTAGAGTTGCAATCGGAGGACTATTCAGGTGGATGTATAGGTCTGAATCGACTGCTACACTCTAAATGTTTACCCCCTCAGAGGAGTTATCCTACAAGCGAGACTTTGTACCAGCCCTCGTAATATTACTTTGTTTGTTGTATTGCGAACAAAACAGTGAAATTTACAAATGATGAAAATGACTTTAAATCCAGCAGTTGATTCACACACATGCACACACTAAACAGACAACCTCAGGAAAAATCCATAACTCATCATAAAAACGCCAAACTAACAAAAGTGAATAGCAGCATGGAGGTTTATGGAGTTGAGGCGTTTTTATCAGTATAATTAATGAATTACATCTGGTGCTGTCAGATTGCAATCTGTTGTGGGAGAGATTGTTTTTGCCACAGTGGAATAGAGCCCAATCAGCCTGCTTAATTGGTACATTCGCTCTGTCACCACTTCCTCTCATCCTTGATTAGACACGCTCACATCGGCCAAGTAAACCCCTGGCCTGGTCAGCACAAGCAGGGCTGCTCTCTGATTAAAATCTCAAGCTGTGTTTGTGTGTGTATGTGTGTGTGTGCTTGACGGCGTCGGAGGTGTGAAACTGTGTGTATCTGTGTGTGTTCGAAACCTGATGTTCAAGTGACATCACTGTCTTCAAGCCCCAAAGACTGCAATCATGAACATCACACGTTTTATATCAGTATTTCCTCCTCCACATCTGGTCATCTATCAAGAAAATCTGTTGTTTTTTTAAAGACACACATAAATACCTATGTCTTTTGTACAAACACACAGACTCATACTTGCCTGCTCATGCATGTACACACCTGTGCACACGAGTTAAGTCTAATCTGTTTTATTCATATTGACTAAACCACAAACTTCCCCACAAAAGACTTTAAGTAATAGTTCAACAATCTGGGGAATGTGCTTATTTGCTTTCTCACTTAAATGCCTACTATACACAAGAAGATTTCTGAAAAGACCTTCAAAATACTAACGTCTGACGCTTTCCAACATCTAAAGGCGATGTGAATTTTTAGTCACGCTATAATAGAAGGTTTTAGACGAGGGAACTACAACTAGATTCCTTTTGAGATTATTTCCCATGCTGCTTCTGGTGGAAGATATTAAACCAAACTCCCTTTAAGAAATATGACATATTAACAATTCCTTACATGTATGCATAAAAACATAACTCTAGAAAAGCAAGAGACAAAAGGCGTCATGTGTCAACAGTATTCTTGTTAATTCTGCATCAATTTAATAACCTGTATTGGCATGCAAACTTTTAGATTACATCACCTCAACTTGCTCCCAGCCTCTGTTGGTTAGTGATAGTATTTTAGTTGGAGAAGACCGTAGGAATGAGAAGCATTTCAGACATTAAGATTTCTCACTAAAATAAGTGCTGGTTAATGGATCAGGTCCACGCTGAAATAAACACAGGCTCTTGTTCACTCCACAGCTCTACCAGTTTCTCTTCCTTTTCCACAGTATAAGAGAACCAAGACTTGTTATACTAATAATATTAAATATGTTTGACTTAAGCAAGGTCTGTGCTTCTGCAAACCTACGATGCAGAGGGCTTTGCGGAGGCGTTGCGTCCATCTGCGACCGACGCAGAGACACGGCGTGCACCTGCCAAAAATTGTAACCACGCGTTGAGGCAACACAGACCCAACGCAGACCGCAAGAGCTATGATTGGTCCTTCAAACTACATCATTTCCAGCATTTCACAAGGTTTCACTTCCTGCTGCAGTACCACACAACACCGCCATTTTCAAAAGTTGAGCCATTCAACAGGCTTACAGACTATCGGCGCAGTTGCGACTCCCTTCGTTATTGTCGTAACATTTGTAATAAGAGCATTTGTTGTTCAATGTCGATCATTTCGAGCTCCAGCAACCGTCTTTCTCTCTCGGTCGCCATCTTCACTGTGACTAGAGCAAAGCTGGAAGATAAACAGACAATGAACAAGGAACGACCATAGAGGTCACAGAGTCTAGGTAGGTATTTAAGAGAACACCGCGCCCCCAAGTGCTTTGGCAGGGAATTGCATAGCGACATAGACCAACAGGACGCAGAACTATGATGGGCACACAGCAACTGCGGAGCAACTGCGTGCATGTTGCGTCGAGTGTAAGCAGAAGAATAAAGAAACTTTTACTCAGAACGTCAAGACGAGAAAAAGACTGACTTAAGACAGCACGGACTGAGTTTTATGACAGCCTTACACCAAGTGATCAAGATCACAGGGCGTGTCACACTTCTAGCAAAACTCTTCATGACATGACATCATTGACAGTAAGATTGCTTGTTTGGTGTGAGGCCGGCATTAGATGAGAAAATCAAAACCACTCTTGTATCTGTCTAATAAATACAAGGCTACAGCCAGCAGCTGTTTAGCTTAGCGTAGCATAAAGACAGGAAACGGGGAACCAGCTACTCCAAAGGTAACAAAATCTGTGTACCAACACCTCTAAAGCTTGGTCAGTCTTCACATTGAACTCTTGGCAAGAAAGCAAATAAACTTAGATCCCAAAATATCAAACTATTCTTTTAAGATTCTGTACAACAGAAGAGCTGCAAATATTAGGCAATTAATTGATTAGTTGGTCGATGGAAAATCCATCTGCAACAATTCTGATGATTGGTTTATCGTTTAAATCATTTTCAGACAAATAAGCCAAACATTCCTTGGTCCCTTTGTTAGTCTTTATTTATGATAGTAAACTGGCTGTCTCTAGACAGTTTTAGGCTGTTGGTTAAATAAAATTACCTTTTTTTTTTTTTAATTGATCATATTTCACAGTACATTGTACAGATATGAATCAACTATTTGAATATGTCAGCTTTGGCTGTGTGGAATGATAATGGACATTTTTCACCATTTTGTGACATTTTATTGACAAAACCATTAGCTGATTAATCAACAAAGTAACTGTCAGATTAATTAATAATGAAAATAACTCCCCCAAAAATATCATACTCACACAGACAGATATTTGACATCCTTCCCACAGACACATAAGTAAAGGTGGATGCATTTTAGAGTGCGTCACTGCGGTGTGTGTGAAGTGTGTGAAGTCTCTTCAGTGAAGACAGTGAGTCACACGTTCAGAGAATCTGGGAAAGATGAGACACCTCCAGAGAAAATCAGGGTGATGTAAGAACCTTTTTTATCAAGTACTCGCTGCCTCTGACTTCTCCCTTCTTGGTTCAGACCACCTGACTGGAGGCCTAATGTGATATTTCACTCCAAAATACTTTTCCTGGGCACATTCTGATTAAAGTTGGCCATGGCACGGCAGATGCGCTGTTGCTCCTCTATATATGGTGATGATTCTGTGGATGATGATAATAATAATTTCACTCTGATGATAATCACAGTGAAAAGGCAATTGCAACGCGTCTCCCCTCCCTCCAGCTGTGTCCTGGGAAAAGCTATATGTCTCTGGTGTAACGGTTACCTGGAAAAGGCTATGGTTTGATCGTCTATGCGTGATTATGTTAGATTATATGGTGTATAGAGGTCATGTACGCAATAGTGAGCAAGTGTCCTCACAGCCAAGTGCTGTTGGAATCTGACCAGCTCTATCCATTCAGCCTCCCTTCACTTCTCAAGTGAAGTTACACTGAGTGAAAAAGCTCTATTTTTAACTCAGCCTCATCCTTCAGGGTAAAACCATTCGAAACCATTCGGGGTGAATAGATTCCTACAGTTTTCTTCTTTTTTAGATCAAACGTAACTTACTTTTTCGCAGTAGGAGTCCACAGAGGCACTTTCTGACTTGCACTTCTGCTCAGTCAAGATCATATCAGCAGATATATTGAAGAAAGACTAGCAACAGAATTCCTCCCAAGGGATTTTGAGCATTTCAGATCTCTAAAACAGGTAGGTGTGGAAGAGCTAGCTTCTGCGCGTGGAGGAGCAAAGTTGCTTTGGTTTAGCCTTGGTAAGAGAATGACGCTGCAATGCTTTCCTCCTTTGCCCAAAGGGGTGCACCTCTGATATTTCACTTTGAACACAGTATCTATATGGATCCTGCAGTAGAGTGTATCATTAAAATGTTTTCTGCACTCCGCTGTAGATCCAAGCCTTGGTGCTGGCTGAATATTTAGAAGTAGGATTGAATGATTGGCCGGTTGCAGTGTAATCAATTCCCTTTTATCCACAACAATGATGCATGGCTGCATTAACAAGAAAAATAAGTTAGTCAAATACATGACTGCTGTGACCCTGTGGTTAAGAAGTGCAAATAAGATCCAGATTGTTTTAAATACCGTGTGTGGCTTTGTTCACTCATCTCAGGAAAGATAATGAATAATACATGGTTTCATAGATTGCAAATTAACATCGAGGTCAGATAAGCAGAGTTCAATTTGAATATGAATTTACATTTTGAATTCCCAGTTCCTGTTAAGTGTTTTGGTTGCAGAATCCATCGTGGCTCATTTTTGAAGTCATTTGGATGTTTTTTATCTTTAAAATGATGCTTCCTTGTTTACAGTTGTGTCACAGAATACTATTCAAGCAGAAGTGCTTGTTCTCAGGCAATTGCACATGCCGTCTTATCCATAGATTTCAGCTTTCACATCATTGACTTGCAGTAATGGAACTCATTTGGATCCATGCAAGGCAATTAAAATGGATATGAATTAAATACAATGGTGTTTTAAGTGTAGTCATCATTTGCTTTCCCTGCTCAAACATTCATCACATGGCCCTCTCTATGTGGATAACAGCCTTTATATTTTTTAAATCAAGAGCTGAACAGTTACACCAGACTCAGATGGGCCAGTAATGTGTTGCTTTTTTAATGACTGAAACAGACTGTAGCTGCATCATGAGAGGAGCAGTGTGAAAGATACACTCTTAAGCAGTTTCTTCCCAGTTAAAGCTATAATGAGTCAGATTTGTGAAAAGTTGTCAAAGTAACAAGTCAGTGTTGGGAGCTTCAGTTTAATAAGGAAGAGATCAACTTGAGTATGACAATAGACTTCTTATTGAAACATAAAGGCCAATATGAAGATAGGAGATTGATCATGACCCCCAGAGTGCAGACGCTGGTCGTAGTGGAGTTATGCCAGTAAGCTGGTGATGGTACTGGTGTTCATTACATGTACAAACAAATGACTATATCTGATCATCATTAATACTGATTGAGGGCTTCTTTTTCTGCCTCATTTCTGTCGACTTGACTCGAACCACTTTTGCTCCCAGGTCTTTCTGTATTTGGTTCTCCACAGCAAATAGTACCCCCTTAGTGTAGGCAGGATATTCCGCTGATTGGCTTGGTGATGCTGCATTTAAGTGCCATTACATCATCTTCAGTGTGACACTCGCTAGATCCTTCAATCAGCAACGATGTCTGCACTTCATTGATTGTACAACATAGTGTATGGCGTAGTGTACGTAGTATATACCTGTCTGAGCTGCTCCATCATTACACTCCCGCCCGCACACTCTACTCTGCTGATGCCAACCTCCTGCCCCACCCCACCCGGACCAAGCACAAATCTTGGGAGGACAGGGCCTTCTCCATCGCTGCTCCCACCCTCTGGAACTCACTCCCCAAACCCCAATCACTCCCACCCTCTGGAACTCACTCCCCAAACCCCAATCAAGACTCCCCATCTCTCTCCATATTCAAAAAATCGCTCAAGACTCACCTGTTCAGCGCTGCTTTCAATCACTGACAGTTTCTTCTCCTCATCCATTACTTGTTGTCTTGCATGTCTGTTGTTTTTGTTTTGTCCGTTAATTTTGTAAAGCCACTTTGAGTGCCTTGAAAAGCTCTATATAAGTATAATGTAGTATTATCATTATTAGTGTACAGCGTAGTATATGGTGTAGTTTTGAGTGAATAAAAAATTGTAGTCACTTTTGATGGTAGCTTAGCTGTTTAAAAATGGTGGGTTTGTGCAAGATGATCCATGACACGCAAGTAACGAGTCTAGTGATGGCTCCCTCTGACCAATCAGTGGTGTTTGAACTCAGCCCAGTCACCTGAAGAGTATGTTGGCATTGTAGACCACCATGAAAGACCAACAAATAACAAAACCATGCTATTAAAAGCAGGTATTTTAAGCCAGAACATGATCTTTTCCGAATCATAACTAAGTGTTTTTTGTGCCCTAACCCAACCACGTCAACTACAGCTTTGTTGAAACATAAAGAAATGTAAGGTTTCAACAACACTCTATAATATGCACAAATGTAACGTATCCATGGTTTGCAAAAATGTACTATGCTAATAATTTTTCTGGTGATTGGGTTGTTTAACTCCACTTTCTAGTAGCAGTTCAGCTTGCTTGGAACCTCAACCAAGGTGGTACCAAAAAAAAGTACCAGGGACTATCCGCAATTTTTGCCAATTGAAAACCAAAAGAGAGCAAGTCAGTAGGGCTGTGCTGCACCATGCAGTGGACATGTGGCATGAGTTACTGTAAAACATGGCAAAAGCCACCAAAACATATATATGCTGAGGTATTGACCTTATAAAGCAGCTCTTTTGGAGTCCTAGTTTTGTACCGAACTGAGCAACAAACTGAACCTACAACTGAAGTAAAGACAGAAAATTCAGAATCAGCACTGTCTGATGTGATCGCTTAGCTTCAAATCTTTGATCTGAACAGTTTGATCAAAGCCAATTGTATTTTTCATCTCAGTATGATGCCAACTCTCAGTTGACATCTTGATGCCCCTGATTGGCTTAAGAGGCAGAGAGATCATTGGTCAAACATGGTAATGTCAGATTTGTGAATATAAGAGACATCGAAGATTAGAGCAGCAAGAAATATCAGAAAGTCACCCGTAGTGGAATAAATGCTAAATGTGAGAGAAGAGATCTTTCTTGTTGAACTGTCAAAGCCTCACTTCAACAGAGTGCGCTGCCGACCTTCAATGACACAAAACCTTTTGATAGTAGCTCCCATCAAGTGGGGCTCAACCCACCAAAGGGCTACCAGATATGATTATATGAGAAAAAATTATGTTTCTTATTCTGACCTTCTTTACTTTATGCCTTTTTTTATGTTATACTGGATTGTTGGATGAGTAATGGATAAATTAGGCAGATGTCACAATCACTCCTTTATTAAACTGCTGACAGGTCATGTACTCACGCAGCCTGTTAAAAAGGGCTCAAAAGTCGACATTGCTTCATTTTAAAGGGGTCACAAGCCAAAAAAGTTCAGAATCACTTCCTTATGACGTCCACACAAAGCCAGAGCTGGAACAGGCTGCTCTGGCCTGAGGTTCTTTTCCACACTCATCTACTTCTTTGCTGACTAAGCTGTCTCCTCAACTCCGAGCAGTCTCAACAAGCTCACTGTTCAGTCCACATCAGGGAGGCAGGGCACAGGAAAAGAATGTTTGTGTGGCAAATACACTGTATGTATATAATGATCTCACAGGTTTCTTTTCATGGAGGGCATGGCTCATGTTTTGTTCGGCTGCATTTTGCCGTGGTAATAAAATTGCTTATTGCGGGGCTAACTCAATTACTCTTGAGAGCCCTTATCATTTTTTACTCAGTGGCGACAGCGAGCATGAGGCTCCGTGGTGCCGGGATCATCATCAACTTACAGTAGCTGGTGAATTTGAGATCAAAGGAGGTGTGCTCCTCTGAGAAGCAGGCTGGAGGAGGAGTAATTGAATTGTTTGTTGTTTGTTGCTGTTTTCGTTGCTCACCGGCTGTGCTGCAGTAATGGAGAGCAGCTACTATATGGTGAAGGAGAGTGTTCATTTTCTTTGTTTCTCTTCACTTCCTCTGTAAATAGTTACCCACTTCCAAGCTCACTTCCACCTGTATTTTCTTCCACCCACTCAGCCCGCCGTTGTGACAGTCTCTCTCTATCCCTCTCCTACTCTGTCTCTTTTGCTTTTTCAGCGCTTAAATTTTAATTTGTTGTGCCTCCCCACAATAACTTTAGGTATGTGTCTTTTTTCTCTCTCTTTTTGCTGCAGACAGAACAATTTGTTCACACACTTAAGGATGAATTGGTCAAAAGTGCGCTCTTGGCACTGCATGCAGCACGACCCGGATACGTTTCCAAGAACCAGAAGCAAAACGTGGTGCAAGGAGGCCAACACCAAGGCCACATCCAACAGGACCAGAACCAGAGCCCAGTCCAGGGACTTCCAGGCCACAGTCCAACCATGTCGATCACTGACAACACACCTGTGTGTAATAACGTGGAAGGATCTCAGACCATGACTAGAGGAGAAGGTGGGCCATTAAAGCACCAAGACTCCATACCACACCATAAAGAGTACGACGAGGAGGAATGGGTAAGTGTGACTGCAAATTTTTTTTTTTTTTTTTTTTTTTTAATGCTGGCCACAATTACATATACTCTCAGTTCTGAATATATACATAACGTTTTTTAAGACAAAAAAAAAAACAGCAGGAGTCACACACCACCAGGCAAAATAATTACACTCAGATGACAAGGATATGCTGTAGTACATGGGTCTGCAATGTTTTTCAGTCCAAGGACCCCTTAGCTCAAATAGAGACGGAGCGGTGACCATGTACTACATATATAAAATTAAATTGCACTTTAGATAATGCCTTGAATATTTTTTGGTCTTCTCTTGTTTGTGCTTGCCTGTTGCTAAGTCAGCAGCAGTTGTAGCACGACAAGTTGCGTTAGCCTCACCCTCTGCACTTTAGCAGTTGGTTTGTGAGGTAGACAAGTTACTAAATCACCCGTTGTGGTTCACAAGCATGTACACGTGAAATAATTATACAGCCAACTGGCCAATATGTTTCAATAGTACGTAAATGGATAACTATTAGATGACGAGTTCACCTTGCCGTAATAAATAAGTGCCCCACAGGGATTTAGCGTTAGAAGCCAACATGATTGCACAAGGAATCATGAGTAACATTTAGCCTTGATGTTGTTGGTCATTGGTGCCAAGTACTCTAAATTAATGTTTATTTATGAATAGGCCGATTTATCTTTGCTTAAAATACGTTAGATTTGTGTTAATATGTATTTTCAGACATGTTTTAATTAGAAAATTATCAAACAAGAATTTGGCAGAGCCCCTGTTGAAGACCCAGGCTGTAGTCAGTTCCAGTGTTATTAATCAGATAGAACCAAGTCCAGTTCAGAGGGGTTCACTGTGTCCAAGACTGGTTGCCATATCTTAATAAATCCCTCCACGTTGTCATGAAGGGTGCAGGTCAGCTTATAGAGGGAGTATTTTCAGTACCTCCTTATTACCAGTCGTCCAGCGCACGGACGTCCTTAGAAAACCAAAATGTGAAAATAGTCTTTTTTGCTATATACATGAGTATTCACATCGGTATTGGCTGCCAGAATATACTGAAGAGGCAATAACTCCAAATCATATCCTATTAAAGCAACCACTTCATCTTTCCCTTCTCCCAAAAATGTCTGCATCTCTGCACATTTCCAAAACGTATGTTCATGTGTGCCAATTTCTGAATCACATTTAATGCATTGAGGAGACTCAGACCAGGGACACTTAGCTTGCTTTGCTTGGGGGCCAATTTTGCAAAGTGACAGGAGGCCAGGGGCCAGACGCAGAAGCTCCACACAGGTTAGGTGTACATAGGGGCTTTTCTAAGAGTTGAGGACTCTGTTGAGGATCCTGTCCTGGCACTGTCTTTGATAAACGTGTTGTATTTTGATGCTTTCTATGGCACCGCATTTATATTAATAGTACAAAAAAATCCCAGCTTTTATTCAACTTGCTTTCATTGTGAATTAGTAAATAGTTGGGCGGCCACCCAGAACCCCATTGGGGGCCTGTGGGCAATAAGTTGAGTATCACTGGCTAAGACCAAGCTTGCCCCTCAGTAATGGTGTACAATGGGGCTGTGTAAAATTTGAAGCTGCGTCTCACCAAAAGTATTACAGCTCAGAATAGTGTGTGTTTTCTATAGATGCCCAGATATTTTCTCCTCTTTGACATTCGAGATGAATCTGCTACTGCTATCAAATGTGACGACTTTTCTAAGTTATTAAGAAATCTTTTAAAGTTGTGACTTGTTATAGTTTTATTTATTTTTAAGTACAAGCTGACAACCTGTCATTTTTTCATTGACGCTGGCCATCATGGTGGAGCACACACAGGGAGATCATTTCTGTATTACAGATAAACCACTATTATGGTAACTAATTTCAGTTACTTGCCCAGTTGGATTTCATACTTAACATTACTCTTTTTTTAATGAGAGAGTGTTTTCAAAGGAGTTTCAACATTTCATCATAACAAACTGACTGCAGAATATTATTTTGCTGTATCCTTGTCACTGAATCTTAAGTCATGCTGCTTGTTTTCACTGAAGTGTGTATGGTTTGTTTGCACGTGAGGATGGCATCTGCCTCACTGACAGCAGGAGTTTGTCATGAATTCTGCACACCAATGCCTAATTATCGCTCAAAATATTCCTCACCGTTATATGATGTTCAAACCATATTTTTGGAGCACAAAAATACACACCACGTCTTACAACACACACACGTTTGGATTGTCACACACGCACACAAAAGTGAAAGCATGTATTCGTCCATTAGCAGTTGGAGTTCAGGAAAAACAAGAGAAAGCTGGAAACAATTGAAACACTTTGAGAGTAATCTCAGAATAGCCAGACAGCTATTTCCTTTTGACCTTTTGGACACACAGCCAGTTTAAATTGTAAATGGAAACACCTTTTTTTTTTTTAGACGTATTGAAGTTATTTTTATGATTTCAGCTGCTTTAACAGTTTCAGGTTTTTTTATATATGTTTTAGTTTCCCTTAATTTCACAATCTCAAACAGAGTGAGAAGGAGAGATCTCATCAGTGAGGCTGATCTGACCGCTGATTGTATGTTCGGCTCTTTTAGGACAGGGTGTGGGCCAACGTGGCCAAATGTCTCAACTGTGTAATCGCCATGGTGGATAAACTCCAGGAGGAAGACAACAGCAAGCAGGAGCCGGTCCCCGAGCAGCAGCTCGCTGATGTCATCACCTCACACAACCCCGGTAAATAACTATGTTTGTGAAGCGCAGTCATCAATCAGTGAAACATCTATTAAATGTGGCTATGTTTATGCTGTGAATGGGTGTAATTTTGCACATTGGCACACAACAGACCAACACTGGAAACCCTGTTCTATTATTAAGTCTTGTTATCTGATGTTGGCTGGTTAGTATTGAAAAACATTAGTTGATTGTAGCCTAGAAACATGAACGTTGTATTTTATTGTAATGGATGTCTATTCGTTCCTGCACTTTCTAAACCACTTTTCCTGTTTTAAATTAAGCAGTGATGTACTGTTATTTGTTGTAGACTAGAAAGGGTCGGGACACATGCTGCGTCTTTGAATAGCCGCGACCTCCAGGGCTGACAAATGAAGCCAACACTGAAGTGCCAAAAACTGCAGTTCTTTGAACGGCCACTTGAGGCTGACTGCAGAGGCCGGTTTAGGTGAATTTCTCCAGCAGCAGAATCAGACCCCAAAGTCAACTCAATGCTTATATGAATCACATGTACTAAATTTAAACTTTCCATTTAGTGGTTCCCAACTGGAGGGTCGTGGTCCAAAATTGGGTTGCAGGTCAATTCAGAATGGACCACAAGTGCCTGGCAAATGTGTCAGATTTCTAAAAAAAAACAACACTATATTTTTTAGTACAGTGAATCTCTGGCACAGACCTTTTATTTTGAAGTGCCATTTCCTGTTGTAGAGTGAGTGACTAGGGGTGTTTTCACACTTGGTCCTTTTCAGCCCTCTAAGCGGACTCAGAGCAGTGACTCGGAGGTGGAGTTTGGTTCGCTTCAAATCTGCAGTGCGGTTCACTTAATCTGTGCCTTGTGAACACAAAGCGCTCCAGGTTCTCTCTGCCATTGTATATCGCACTCTAGATCACATGCTGGTGCACTGGGACGCTTGAAAAAAGAGACGAAACCACACGGGCCTGTAACACTTACAAGGACACAGGATGTGGAGTAGTTTGGTCCACAGAAGAAATTGCACGTCTTCAGATGTGGAATGTAGAATACATCAAACGGCAATAGTCTAAAGCACACAGAAACTTTGAAGTTCATCTGAAAGCGAGGGGGTTCATACTGTAACTGCACTGCAGTGCCACGTCAAAGCAGAAACAAAACTACGTCTATATATATTATACATATAGGTGAACAGGAAGAGGACTGAGGCCCCCGTCAGAGCTGAAGCTGACCATAAAGACAACGGAGTCCTTTTTCAGATGAACTGACAATGTCATCACAAAAAGAACTGAGTCCCTTTTTTGTTGGTCCACTTTCAGAGGACTGAGTTCGGTTTGTTTAAAAAGGACTATATGTGAAAACACCCTAACAGACAGCTACTTGATAGAGACGGCAAACTAGCTCAACAACATGGCCAAACACAAGTATGAAGTTTAACGTATAAAGCTGTGTGGACCTTGAACTAATGACTAAGGAGAAATCTGGACCCTATGGCTGGTCCAGTTGGGAACCACTGCTCTAGATAAACTTTGCTCCCTTCATTCTTACCTGCAGAGAGTAATCCAAACACCTCTTGGGAGCTCACGTCTAACATATGCAGAATAAAATATCCTACAGCGGCACCAACGGGTGGCACAACAAGGTGCTTGTGCATGATTGGTCCGTCTATCTGTATTAATTGTCTTTGTGCGTGTTAATTACAGCAATTAAATGAAGCTCTATCGATATGCAGACAGCCTGGTGTGTAAGAAAAGTTCACGCTGAGAGATGATTCAGACGTCAACTATTTGATCTCCTCGGTCTGTTAAAGTCTAAACCACAGAAATACAAAACTTGAAGAGCTTTTAAATATAGTAAATAGATTCTGTATGAAATTGATTGGTTTTATGAAAATGTATCTTCCAATTTTGGAGGTTGTTTTTCCTCCTCAGTTACAAAGATACTGTGATGCATCATAGGTATGTAGTATACTGCAGAATTGTCCATCATTATAGTTTGCAGCACATGCTGATCATATTGTGTCGTGACTTGCCAGAGATATTCCACTCCTGTTCCTGTCCCAAAACAGTAGCTAGTTTTATCTAAAGGAGAGCTGTTTTTGCCAAAATTTATAATAATAAACAAAAACAAATACATTTCACTGCGAGGGAAAAAGCACTGAATAGCCAATGTTTTTCAGTGTATCTACAGCCTGAGTGAGGCAAGACTCTGGTCCAACTTAGAGGCTCCCTGTTGTTTAAGCATTAGCAAAAGAGAAACTTAAACCGTTGCCAGAGAAGTGGATGAAAGCAATATTTGATATGCAGAGCCATTCACTGTTGACCGCAAGCTGCCCAGTCTTCCCTTACGTCCAATGAAATCCTGCCTCAAGCTTGTGTCCAGACAAGTACCCAGCCTGTTACGACTGCCAACTGGCACGCAGAGCGGCGGCATTAGTCTGACCAGGCGACAAGGAGAGGCTCTGTGCGTGTGTGTGTGTTTGTGTCTGTGTGTGCATTTGTGCAAGTGTTGGTGCATTTGTATCATTTTGTGGCTGTGTGTGCGTGTATGCCTGCATGTGTCTATCTTCCCGAGTGTGCTGGCAGGTAGGAACAAGGCCACCTGCCCGGTGTTCAGTCTGAAAGGGAAGCTCAACCCCCCCGAGCACCTTTATTAAGATGCTGAACAGGCTCAGAGCAAGTGGTCATCTGCTTGTCTAAATACAAACACGGACAGAATAATGAGAGAGGCTTTATCTCCTATAGCGGAGACCGGTGAAGCCCGGGCTTTTGATGACAAGGCGTTGTGGGGGTTTTGATGTTTGGACAGGTGGGCTGGCGGAGAGATGACAGCTGGAGTTCTGTTTCCTCCTTCTCTGTGCGGAGGCGATATTTGCAGAATGAGATAAGCCATGATTTTTCTGACAAGGGCAAGGCTGATGTGCCATACATTATTGGTGGTATCCAAATGTGCTTGTGAGTGTCTGTTTTTGTGTGTGTGTGCCTGTCTACACTGATCCCCACTTACCCCCAAGAACTTTACAATATGCTGAAGTTTAACAGAATGCATAAAGGGAAAACTAGTTGGACACATTCCTTAAGCAACACTGCCCCCTGTTGGCTGCAGAGGAGATCATCAGAAACTTGTTTTGGATGGAGGAAATGTGTATAAGTCACCATGAAATCACGCTATAGCTGTGTCCCAATTCCTACACACTGTTTCTAAGCAGGTTTTGAGTATGCAGTGTGACAAAATTAAGTATACTCAAAGAAGTTTGTATGCATACTGAATCCATTTCATCTTTGAGTGTGCTCTTGATATACAGTATTGTCTCACAGTGGAATACACAAAGGAAACCGAGGAGCTAATCACAGCTTTAAGAGTTTATAAATCTTACCTTAATATTAAATCAATGTATCATGACAATGTGCATGTACAGTAGTACACAGTGCATACCTGGGATTTCCAAACAGTTGTATTAGTACTTTACGGGGTACTTCTGCAGTTGTCAGGCTCAACTAATTAACTCAACCATACCCAACTAACTCAGCTACTTGTAATCTGATTCCAAGATATTCAATCATTCATTCATTTTCCATAACCGCCTATCCTGTTACGGGTCGCGGGGGTGCTGAAGCCTACAACCAGTTTAGAGTCAACAATTAACCTGCATGTCTTTGGATTGTGGGAGGAACCCGGAGAACCCAGAGAAAACCCACAGGAAGAACATGCGTTCCAAGTCCACACAGAGGGGCCCAGAGGGGCTTCCCCACCATGAGGTTCGAGCTCCCCCACCGAACCAGGAACCCAGGTGCTGTGAGGCACCAATGCTAACCACTTCATCACCGTGCCACCCTGATTATAAGAGAGATAGATATGTTAGAGATAGGATAAGGAGCTTGGACATCTGGAGGGAACTAGGAGTAGAGTCACTGCTGCTTTGCATTGAAAGGGGTCAGTTGAGGTGGTTTGGGCATCTGATCAGGATGCCTCCTGGACACCTCCCGTTAGAGGTGTTCCTGGTGTGTCCCACTGGCAGGAGCCCCCAGGGCAGACCCAGAACACGCCGGAGGGATTACATATCTGGTCTGGCCTGCGAATGCCTTGTGGTGCTCCAGGAGGAGCTGGAAAGCGTTGCAGGGAAGAGGGACGTCTGGAATACCTTGCTCAGCCTGCTGCCCCTGCGACCAGCCAAGCCAGCTTTGCACCAACCCAACAGTTGGCACACCGTCACTGTCAAATGGAGTACAGCCATTGACTTTCACTTTATAGTGTCTCTCTCTGTTATGTCTCACTGTAATGTCTTGTTCCAGCAGAAATTACACCACACGAAAGAAGTAAAGAGGCAATTTCACCGTGTCTTCAATGACCTACAGTACAGTGTGAGGTGGCTGTCCGGCATTTGGGCAGTAAATTTAAGGGGCCATGTTTTTCTCGTACAGCAATGACCAGCACAAGCAGTACTCAGTTTGGTATTTTCCTGACTTTGAAATTTGCTTTGCCAGGCTGTGTGTTATTTTGATGCCTTGTGCACTGTGTGCGGCGCACAGGTGGAAGATTGATTTAGATGAGGCAGTGGAAAACAGGTTGTTGGTATTTTGGTGGACACTGGCTTTTAGACATCCCTCTGGCAATGTGATGGCTTTGTCAGATTTGTCGGAAATACTCGGGGCAAAGGCACAGCGATAACCTAATGATGATGAAAATGAAAACAAACTGTTTAAATTCAATAGATGTGTTTGAATTTGCATTAAAATAAGGTTTAATGGAGGGGCTACTGTATGGCCACATGTATTTGTTTTGATATGATGTACTCACATTATGGCATAATGGCTGTAAATATACTGTTAGGAATATCCTTTTGTTGCCTTTTCACAATGTGGCAGAAGGTAACCATTTCTTGTCCCAAAGAAGTGGAGTATATGCATTTGTTTAAATATTGCTGTTTCTGATTGTTTTCTGTCCCAACTGCCTTAATAAAAAAGAATAAAAATAAAAAAAAGGTTTAATATAGTTAAAGCAGTCTGCATTGATCTATAAATGATCTGATCATTCTTACAGTATCTGTTGTACACAGCTGCGTACTGCCCTTATCAGTTCATGCAGCTGTCTGAAGGCATCAGGACAGATGTTGATAAATGCTCTGCCTTTGATTTGAGAAGTGCCGCGCCACAGCGTGGTGCCATTACACTGTGTTTACCTTGATTAAATTACATGCAAACAACACCAGGCTGTTAAAAACAACCACACATACCTGTACACACACATCAGAGTGGTTCATAAGAACTACTTAGTTTCTGTGTTTATTCGGGAGACATCAGATTACTTTAATTATGTTCATTAATTATGTTCATCATTGCCTCCATCCCAACTTTTTTTTTTTTAAACAAACATGGTGTTTGAAGTTTTATTCTTGACTTGTATTATGGTGCAAATGCTGGTGTGTCACATCAGTTATGATATGATGTGATTATTTAGGACATAATGTGGTGTAGAATTATGACTGAAATAGCGTCGGATTGATGCGATCATGTAAATGGCGTCAACAAACAATTTTTTCAGATGATTTATTTCTTTTGTCAGCGTGCTAATTAACTGTTAAAAAACTGCTCACCATCTGCCTTTGGTTGCAGATTTGCAGTGCTGTGTGTTCACGTCGTGCCACTATCCAAACAACAATATAATTTCCTGGAGGAATGTAGAGTTAATGTTTTCATACTTTGCTGATTGGCACAGCTGTTGCAGAGCTGTGAGACCAGTGATGTGACTGGCTCAAAGTTTATTTATTCTTGATATTTATAATTATCACCACACCCTATGATCCATATTTTAATTCAACCAGCCCCTTTACACTTTCCACAGCTGCGCATATGCATGAACCAAAATAGCAGGTGTGCTTGGAGACACCCGTACAGCCCCTGACCGACAACTCTGTGCTTGTTGTTGCACTTGCGTGATTTTAAAAGAGCCAAAGTGTTGCCCTGAGGAAACACTAGCACTGAAAGTAAAATAAATACATTTACTGATATGAAAGATACATGCATTGGCCAATTATTTGCCATTATACACTTTGCCTAAAAATAACAAAAATATTGAGACCATGTGCTTATAACTTTATGCCCATCGTGTGCATACATGTTTTTGTGTTCCGTTTTTGTATGTGGGTTCCTTTAGTTCACAGCTGGCCTGTTTCCTATAAACAGCTTGAAATATGTGTGTGTTGTTTTAAGTTTCCCTTTCCGGTATATCCTCCCCACTTGCTAAGAAACATGAATGGCTGAACCGGTTTCACCTTGCGGATAAACTCTGTGTTGTTTCTGGCTGTGAACACAGGCGTTAAGACATATTGTAATCTACAACCACATCATAACTGTCATTCCATCTATGTCTGCACCTCCTCCCCTTTTTATTCCCTCCTTCTCTGCAGGCGACTGGAGGGAGCAGCTGCGTCCTCTGGTGACCAGGTTAACTGAGTGTGTGATGGAGGTGGTGGAGAAGGCAAAGAGAGCCATGACCTTTGTGCTCCTGCAGGAGGCAGCCTGCAGCATTCCACAGGGCTTCCTCCTCCAACAGAGGCGAGACTTGGTCTTCAGTCAGGCAGTAGGTAGCCACACCGAGATATAAACAATTCTTCAGATGTCCTCAGCAGTTTACTTGTCTTAGGTTATCTGAGCTGGAGGTTTTTCTTTGCAAGACACCCCTAGTAAATGTTTGATTGTTTTCCACTTATGTTTATAAAACTAGTCAATGACAATCTCACTTTGTAAATTCAAATGTCAAAGTAACCTGGACTTTTTAATTTCAGTCATTTGGACTGTAAAACAGTTTATCATCTAATTGTCTGTCCTTAGTGGTCCAAAGCGCAGCTCAAAGTCCAATCTCGTGCCTGGCTTGTTTAAACAACATTAAAACTGTTCCGCACACGTAATTTAATGTTCACATACACTCAAATGTAAGCTGTCAACAGGTTCCATTCATTTGACAGGTTGTGTATCAAGACTTAATCCTACATTACCTACTTCAACAAGCTTAAAACAAACTACTACCAATGCAGTGACAACTTTCTTTATCATAAGAGAATTACAACCCAGACGTTGATGTCCGCATGTGAAAGTATCTTTAGGCAAGATACTGAACCCCAAATTGCTCCTGATGCTGGCCAGTTGGTATGTGAGTACATGTGAATGTTTAACTGAGTAGCAGGTGGCATCTTCTAATGTAGCCACGGCCACCAGTGTATGACAATGTGCGTGATTGTGACAAGAAATGTAAAAGCACTTTTGGTGTTCGGAAGACTAGAAAGGCTCTATACAAATCTATCAACCATTTACCACATTCTTTGCTTACCATTTTATGTGCATACAGTTTGTGACTGCTGTTTGGGCCAAGGACAACCTCAAGGAGAGTCGGCTTAAACGCGTGTGTGTATGTGTGTGTGTTTTTTCTCACAGCTGGCAGCCTTAGCCTGTGGTTTTGTCATGAGGCTGTATGCAGGAATGCAGGACCAAGGCTTCCTGAGGCAGCTCCACCTGGTTGGCCTGGTGGCCCAGTTTGAGAGTCTGCTCAGCACCTACAGTGAGTCAATTCTTAAGATTAAAATCAGGACTGGCAACCTCAAAACCTCCACTGAACACAGCTGTTCACTTTTATTGGCTTTCTAGATAAGACAATCATAAAAGAATGGTTAACATGTTGAGTGAATGTGAAGCTGTAACGAATCATAACATGTACAAAGCAAAGTGCAAAGTGATGACTCACTGCTTTTTTTTTTTTCTTTTCTTTTTTTTTTGCTTTTTACTACAGGCACTTTTATATCTTCTTTATACTTTATACGTGTTTCAGGTGAGGGTTGACCAGAGTGCCATTGATGGATTCTTATTAGATCAGTTCCTTGTAGTTTCCTTTCTTCTAGTTACCTGCTCCACTCAGATCAAAGTTCTCATTCACGCTGGTATGCCAAAACTCACGGTGCAGCTCTCAAGGAAGTGAAGTGGGTGGGTCATTAAAATAAGCAGCTGAAAGACAGCTCACGCCTTCACCCATTTTATGATGAGACACTACAGGTGAATAGGGTAAAATTTTAAAATAATAGATATCATCATGAAACTCCCTCAGTTGATTACTTACAACAGTATGAAAAAAAAATGTATTACAAGTTTTTAAAATTGTAATGTTTAATTATGCAAATTAGGCATTGTCTCATTAAATATGCGCTAACTTGCATATATTTTAAGAAAATAAATCTGAACATCTGATAAAGCCAGGTGTAAAATTATTTTTTCATTTTGTTTACATATAAGATGAGAAAAAAAAATACAGAGGGATTTAAGGATATCTGCTTTTATTACGTAGAAATTCAAAATATACTGTCCATAGCCTTAAAAAAAATAGATTTTCGCCATATTTTTGGGAATAAAATGTCACATAAATCAGGCTAGGAATGATTTATTAACAAATCCCTCTGTAAATATCTTCAGAATATAACTAGGTGTATAACTGGAAAGTTTGGTGTACACAGGTGCTACAGAGGCTGAGATGTTCGACTTGGAGTATGACAAAAAACTATTTTGAGAAAACAGCATTCAAAGATTTACGTAGGGGAATTTAATACATTTCTATTGGAAACAATTGCTCACAAACAGAATAAATGTTCAGACCTTAAGTAATAATATAGCATATTTCAAGCTCATGAAAAATGGTCATTTAATAACATGACAACTGTAGTAACCCAACTAATAAACATATTAACTGTTTGGTAAATTTGGGAGAAGCTTACTGCCGCAAGTAGACAACATGTAATAAAATAAACATGTAAATGTTTAATTTGCATGTTTTATTTACAGCAGTTTGAAAGAATACATATTCAAGGAGTAAACTAGCCCAAAATCTCAAAATTTACTACTGCATGAAAAATAGATGTTTTTGCCTGCCATGTCTCGCCTTAACCCTCTTTATGATGAAAGTAATCCCTCTGCAGAATAGAACGTGGGCAGGCTCTTAATTAAATTCATAATCCAGGTTTAGCCCTCTGGCATTTTAAAAATTCAGCTGAACTCACCTTTGTTTTAATTAACAACGTTAATAATTTTTTAAAAAATTTTTTAATAATTAAAAACGTGTGATGAGCAATAATTGAATCGGTACTAATTGAGTTTTGTTGAACTGTTAAAGGTGAGGAGATCGGCATGCTGGAGGACATGGAGGTTGGAATCTCAGACCTGCAGAGAGTCGTGTTCCAGATTACAGAGGCCAAGACAGACGACCTCAGTGACCTCCAGCCTTTAGTGTGTGGCCGACGGTGAGACATCGTCTCCTTCTCTGTTTGCTTTTCTTTGCTTGAATGTAAAATTCAGTTAGTCTCTGTATAAGATGATGGCGTCTACTAATGTCAGCAGGTCAGTACACTGTGAGGAACAAGTGCAGATAACTCAATTGTAAGTCTCTCAACGAGCATTAATATTACAAGCATCATTTTAAAACTTGAGAGTAATGCTTTATTTTATAGGTCTTATAGTTTTTATGCCTCCACAACGACAACAGTTATGGCCGGAGGGGTTATGTAATCAGGTTGTCTGTCCATACATATATACGTCCCATCCTCACGAACATGATAGCTTAAGAACACCCAGAGGGAATTTACTCAACTTTACACATACACTGAACTCTGAATCTCTGAACTCCTTCATATCTACACACCGGCCTGTACTCTTAGATCCTTTTCTGCAATCCAACTCACATGGAGACCTGCACTGATGATGACTTTATGATGATGATGAGTTTTTGTCTGGTCATTTTATTAACTTTTATTGTATATTACAGAATTGCTTGATGTTATGAGCTATGGATACATTGCCGCTTTTTTTTATCTGTGTCTTGTAAAGTGTCCTTGAGTGCTTTGAATGCCGCCTATAACTAAAATGCATTACTATTATTATTTTAT
The DNA here is from genome assembly GCF_006386435.1 of Epinephelus moara. NCBI lineage: Eukaryota > Metazoa > Chordata > Actinopteri > Perciformes > Serranidae > Epinephelus > Epinephelus moara. The sequence continues at coordinate 21,189,382 of NC_065510.1, read as the reverse complement.
TTTATTTTATTTATTGTTTTAAAATTATTTTATTTTTTTTATTTATTTATTTATTTATTTTGTATTTATTGGTAGGAGTATATGTAGATGATGAACTGATAAGATTTTGTAGGTCAAAGGTCACTGTGACCTCACAAAGCATGTTTTTGGCTATAACCTAAGAATTCATACACTAATTATGACAACATTCCACACAAATGCCTAATAGGATAAAATTATGAAGTGGAGACATTTTATTTCCAAAAGGTCAAAGGTCAACTTCATTGACATCATAATGTTTACTGACTATGCAGGCCAAACGTTAGGAACAGAAGAGTAGACATTTGGTCAGGTACTGAGTTGGTGACACTAATGTTGGGCTTCCATTGTGAAACTGTGGTGATTGTATGGATCTTACGTACTGCTGGGTTGTAGATGTGTGTAAGGAATCCATATTTTGCCACAGTTTGAACTTAATACATTTTATTAAATTCCTTCAAAGTCTTCACAACATATATTACAGAATCTGAATTTAGAGGAATGTAATCACAGTCTGTCTCTGCACAGTCTCCGTTTACTTGAGCTTTACTGTACAAATGTTTCACTCTAACATAAGCTAATTATAGCCAGTCATTTCCTCTTTGACAAGAATCTGTTTACTGTGCTGACCTCATGAAACCTCCCTCTCCATGTCTGGACTTTCACACTAACAGAAACCTCCTTCATTATTCCTACAGCTGAGGGTTTTCACTCAGAGAGTTTCAGATCAAATATTAACCACACTATGAGAATGCAGAGGTGTTAAGGTGAACTTCATGTGACTCTTCTTAAGGAGTCACAGGAGTGTGTGAACAGTAATTTAAAAAATACAAAGACATTATTGTTTACAGTGTGTCATATTCAGCATACTGAGAAAAATAATGAGTATTGAACAGTTCCAATTATTAGTTGCTGTAAAAGTGCTGGTAGTGATATTGACTACTAAGATCAAAAGTGGTTGTCTGCTCTGTTTTTGTGCTTTTTCCCCCCGAAATTCAGCCAGTGAATGAAGTTCCGGACCCTAGGGCATGGGTTCAGTTATTGTCTTGTTACAGAGTATTTATTATCTGCTCTCTGACCATAATTATTATAGGTATTTGTGATTTATATGGTGCTTCGGGGGCGAATTCCTGCAACAATGGGTGCATTTGTTTGTCCATAAAAATTATAGCAAGGCTCGGTGCTAAGGGGCATTAAGGTATGAGCTGTTTGGGTCAAACAAAGTCCCAAGTGACCTACAAAATGGGGAAAATGCTTTGTGATAACACACCAAGGAGCACTGTTGTACTGTACAGCCGGTAATGAGCAAGTCGCTCTGAATTTTGAATCTTGGTGAACGTTTGTCCACATGAGTTAAATATTTTTTTCAGGAGTCACAACTGTGCTGTCATGCCTCTGCAGTTTGAATACCCTCCCCCTACTGCACTAAAGCCATAGTTCACTTGTAGTAAGTTTGCCGCAGTAAGGTCAAGCCAGTTTCCTCAAGCTGGTCGCTGTGGACATTATGCCAAGTGTGATAAAACGATACACTCCTCTTGCACCACGCCCCTCTGTGTCAATCTGTAAGGCAATCTGTTTTACACACTTACACTCACTTTCTCTCATGCATACACACAATCAGTCTCTCTTTATACAGCTTGCTCAAGCCTGTCTTAGGTGTCAAATTGTACAACTTCCCAAACATATCAGATTCTACAACATTGCAAAACATATTGAATTTCTGTTTAATCATGTTTCTCTTTTACCTTCCTTTTCTTTTTTTCTCTCTCCCTGCTTTCAGAGACCACTTCACTGTAGAAGTGCCATTACCACGACTGGTTTTCCAGACCTTGCCAGAGGAGATCAAGGAGGGCAAACCTCTACGAGTATTCCCGGTGCTGTTTAACGTGGGCATCAATGAACAGCAAACTATAGCAGAGAGGTACTGCTGACAGTCTTTGTTCACTTTAATCTAATGCACTTAAGGACAAGCATTCTTTGAGGGAACTTGTTAACCAAGGCCAGTGTAGTCTTAAACGTATCATAACCACACAAAGAACTGGAGTCATGCATGGCTTATTCTTTGTTTTTCATTCTTGCAAAGTGCATCTATATACAGACATTGAATTAAAGTAATCCATCTGTGCAGGAGGCATTCAAAACTGCAATGGTGTAGTCACTTTACTTCATAGGCAAAGAACGAGTTTGACATGTAACTACATATTTGCTTATGTTAACTGGTTGAAAATGTTTCAGGATTTCTCTAAACTATTTTAATGTTCTGTCATCTTTTCTTTCAACTGAGTGCAGCATTCACTGTTCGTCATTATGATAAAGTGTTAACTGTTAAAAAGTTTTTTGGAGCCTCTTGGTGATGCTCGAACATCACTGCCCTTACCCTCTCCGTCATCCTCACAGGTTTGGCGATATCTCTCTACAAGAAAGAATAAACCAGAGGAACTTTGAGATGTTAGAAGCCTATTACAAATCATTAAGTGAAAAGGTGCCACTAGAATGTAAGTACGCAATTTTCTTTATCTTTGTAAATCTTTGAAAAAATAGTGGGACTTGTGTTGCAGGTTACTTCGCTGCAGAAAGCAATTGTTTTATGCAGTTACAAAGCTGTGGGGGAAAACAGTATTTGTTTAAATTGTTTTAATATGCATTGAGTATCTTATGAGTTTACCACATCGCAGCAATACATTGCCACTTTATCAGTTAGAAAGTTGGTCTTGTAATTTAATCATCTAAAACAAAGTGTGAGAGGGATGAAGTGAAGGTTTATTTCTTTTGTGTGTTAACACACAACCTGGCCTCAAACTTTTATTTTCATTAGAACGAAACAAATAAAAGAACCACTGACGGGCGGTGTGTTTTGTGTCTTCTATGAACAGGTCTACCGTGTTTTCAGACACAGACTGACATAAAGGAATTACTTGAAACCCTGGGCCAGAATGTAGTTACAAAGAAGAGAAAGAATGTGGAGATACTATGGATTGCTGGAACGGTGAGCAGTGCATCCATTGTGACTTTCTGTCCTTGTCAAGGAAGGCAGTCTTCTCTGAACCGTGTAAATAAACTTTCTGTCATGAATAACCAAGGTAATTGCGATGTGTTAACACTTAGATGCAGTCTAGTATTAAGTTTTTGACATATTGATATTTCATGGGCTTTAATGGGAGTGTTGAGCCGAACAAACTGTAACTGCCTGAACATGATGGATTGACTTCGGAAGAAGATACGGTATAGACGCTGACCATTCACCTGATATTCAGTATCTGTCAGTGAAGTGTTATACATGTTCCTTTTTTTTTTTCTTTTTCTACTTGTCTGCATTGGTCTTCATAGCTTAGCGCCACAAAAGGGTGTAAGCTTCTTGTGAAGATTGATGCACTGTTAATCTTGCAGTCAAGTATTTTATACCACTAATGCGTGGTTGTGACCGTCACCCACCCTCCCTGGAGACTAGCCTAACAGCCTTTATTGGAAAAACTTCCTAATATGAGCCAGAGAGGGCCGTGATACACCATTACAGGTGTATGGATACATGTTCCTACAGTGCATGTGATTCACAGAACTTACTGTAAGAATCTGTTAAAACAAGACTAAGGGCCCCATTTAAACGATCTATAGCGCATGGTCTAAAGTGCATGACACAAGTGCATTTAGGGTGTGTCCAGTAGCACTTTTGTCAGTTAAACGGTGCAAAATCTGGGTGCAAAATAAGGCTCAAAGGGCAAAAGGGTTGTATTTTGTCTCCTTATTAATCATAAGTGTTTGGGGTAACACATGAATTCAATCAATCAGAGTGTCATCTCCCATTTCCTTTAAAAGCCTGGCGTCCCTTTATCTGGTTCACTGCTGTTTACACGGTCGATTCAGCAAATTGGAGAAGTGTACGGTTTTCTGCTCAGAGTAAAGCAATAAGAGCAGTAATGTCACTGCAAAAAATATTGTGGGACATTCAAGCAGCAAAACTAAAATCTGTACTTGTAAACTTGACAGAGGAAACAGAGCTTAACTTTTAGCTTCTGAAATAATCTATGAAGTTATGCAGCTCCTTGTGCATGAATGTGCAACGTGTCTCTCTTGATGCAGCAGCCAGCAGCTCTACTCTGCTCTCTGCTACGTTCACATTTAGAGAATGTACTCACTGTAATATTTTCCTCATTATTTATTTATGTCTTATTTTACCCATCTACACATCCTTGTGTGTGTAACAAGCAGAGTGTAAGTGGGTTGTGAACCCGCCTGTGTAGGCATGTCTTATTTTGTGAATAATTTGCCCAGGAAAATACTTCGCCATTCTTCCTTTCGCCAAGTTTTTTGTGGTCAATGGTGAAATGGATCTCCTCTGCCTCAAAATATCAATACACCAACAATGCACCCGACCACACCTCATTGTAAGACTGGCATTCCCACAGGCATACAAATGGGCGTACACATGGGCGCAAGTACTATGCTAATTATATAACGTGGTTGCTGGCTGTAAAGCTGTGTCTGTCTGAAACTGGCAGTGACAGTTGCACTGCGCTGTGCATCACTTTGCACTGGGTCTAAGATGTTGTCATAAGAGTCTAGAGTCATGCTAGCACCTGTGTGGTGATGTTGAGGTGGTATAATGTTCCCTATGTTAGCATGTTAGCACTAAACACGTAGGACAGCTGAGGGTGGTATTTGGTATAAACTGAAGTTTTGAACATATTAATTTGACCTGATGATGGCACTAGAGGAAAAGCTAGACAAATCATCAGAGTTATTATAATTCATCCTGTGGGGATCATGAATGTCTCAACAGAGTTTTGCGGCAATCAATCTAACATTTTCTACTCTACGTATAGTCATGCTGCTAGCATGAGTAAAGGCAGATAATCTGTAGAGTGTCAGAAAAAATGCATAATTTAAGTTATCCAGTGTTATTTGAGTAAAATGTAAACTGTATGAGTTCACTGCGTAATAAAATATGTGAGCAGTTTTACTCCAAACTGCCTTTAAAGTCAGTGTTTGAACAAACTGCACACAGTGCAAACAAGGTGAAGATTCTTCCATGATGAGTCACTTTTACTGACAAAGAAGGAACAGATAGATGATGAACTGTTTGATGATGATGAATTAATGATGCGTGTAAACATTGTGTGTGTTTTTCTCCACCTCCCTCCAGATCTGCCGAAGGTTAAATGGCATCAGGTTTACCAGCTGTAAAAGTGCCAAAGACCGGACATCCATGTCTGTCACATTAGAGCAGTGTGCTCTCCTACGTGATGAACACCAGCTCAGCAAGGATTTCTTCATCCGTGCTCTGGACTGTATGCGGAGGTAAGACACTGATAAAAGAAAGTATAAAACTTTTATGGGTGCAGGTTATTGTTCAAACAAGCCTCAATCATGCTGCATTTAAAAAAGACAGTGATCCAAATAACATGAAGGCACAGTTTTCTACTTTGATTCAGTAGTAGTGTAGATAGTTTCAGTTTTATTTCCTTAGATAAAATCTCAGAGATCTGTCTTTGAGATTTATGCCACCACCACTAAGCAGTAGTTGCTCAAAGCAATGCAAACCATTTAACAACTTCAGTAACAACTGTTACTGAGGATAATCCACAGACCTTACTCCAAAATGTTTGAACTACTACTTTGTACAAAAGAAATAGCCCTGCATGGCTTCTTTACAGCTAGATACTACTAGAGGCAAGTGATAAAAATTTGGTCGAACTTACCCTTTAGCCAATCATGCCAAAGATTTAGCAGTTGCACTCTGTAATCCTTAACCAGACATGTTACGATGAACATCTGGTTTACAGTAATAACCTGCACCCACAACACGTTATTTAAGCAAAAGCTGAGTCCATTGAACACATCAGAGACATTTTTTTTCTAAACCTTCTCCTCCCATCTTATCACCGCTCGATGTGCCAGTATAAACATCATCATGTGTTCCCTCCACCATCACCACCTTCCCCTCACACATTCAAAGGCAACCATGCATGTTCCCATCAGTGCTGCAGGGACACTGCTGCCTTTAAAGTTTGTGTGTGCCAGCAGGGTAAACATCTACATCTGCATCTGTCTAAATCTGATAAGTTCTGACTTCAGAACTTTTTAAAGTGAAACTGAAATGCCTTTGGTAATGTCCTGCACAGTCCAGCTGGTGGAAGCTATGTTAGATGAATAAGAGGATGGGACATTACATGACCAGAGACACACACATCAACTGACCACAACTCAATACACTCTACAACTAATGAGGGTCATCAATTGGTGTAAAATAGGCTTGGTAACGGAATAAGATCATCTTAAATCATACAGTTACATAATAAGGTAATAAGTTAATATAGTGAATACATAAAACTGATGTGATGGACATTGGACACAAACAAACACCTAAAACGCCTGATGACTCCATACACAGAAACAAAAATCACTGTAGGCCAGCCTCTTCAAACACAAAGCCAAGACAAAAAATAATTAACACCAAAGAAATTTGACCTTTTACCCCCTGCTGTCCTGCCCGCTAGACCTTTGCGAAATTACACACACATAAACATGTGGTATGTACATCAGTAGATTAGTTTCCTGTCTCTTCTAATATTGAGTTTATTTTCAAAAAGAACATTATGTTGTAAAAAAAAAAAAAAAAAAAATTACATTGCAAAGCACAGTAAGCAAGTGAAACCTAAAAGTCCCCCTCCACTCAAAACTGTTTTTTTGTTTTGTTTTGTTTTGTTTTGTTTTGTTTTGTTTTGTTTTGTTTTGTTTTGGGTTTTTCCCGTTAATTTCCCCGAAAATGTCTAATTTTGATTATACTGACTTGTATCTGTGCAAAGATTGTCACTAGAGAAGTGTTTTCACATTCTTCTCCTGAAGGGGGCGCTGTCTGTGCACCTCTCTGAAATCTGAGATTGAAACATACAATGGGCAATTTAGATTAGATCTGACACTGATACAAAAGCCAATCGTTTTCTATTGCGTCAGAGTTATTACACAACTGGGAGAAGTGGAAGAAAGTTATTAATTTTAACCTAATTCCTTTTCTGGCAGAGAGCTCTCCAGGCAGACTTCTCCTGAAAGGCACCTATTACACGTAAAATTAGAATCTCAGCCAGACAGAATATATCTTTATACAAACTTTGATACGACCTCTGGTATATCCTACGGAGACCTCGTGTCCTCATTAGAGGGCATCACATGTTGGGTTTACTTGACCTTATACTTCACTCTACTTAACTTAGACCTGTTGTTCTCAATCATGGACACTTTTTTCTGCCACCTAGTGGTAGTAAGACCACAATACTCTAATCCATGTGCAAACAAGATGGCAGTCATCTCTGCCAAGTCAGTCTGCAGCCGAACCAGACACAAAAGTGGACAAGGTCCAAAATCTGATCACAGTTTATGGTTGAAACTTGTTTATTTATGTTTATAGTCTTATATGGCGACAAATTAGACCAAATTTAGCAACAGCAACAAGCTAAGATACTGTGAATTAGAAGGTACCTGTTTGAAGACATTGGGACTTTATTGTTGACAGTGTTTAATGTTTTATACTTAATGGGTCCTATTGATAGGAGAAATTAAAAATGCATACCAAACAAAAGTTCAGACCTCAGGAAGATATAACCACATTATAACAACAAGAACACACTACAGTATAACAGCGTAGCTGATAATAGTCTGTGTTTTGAGAACCATTAATGCTGTTTCAGCCACTGCCAGTTACAAGCTAACAAGCTAACAAACAACATAAACAATAAAAAATTCCAACAACACTTAACATTCTGACACTTCTGCTAGTCGCTGATTTGGATGCACAGCAGACTCCTCAGCTGAGTCTGAGTCTGACTGAGGCTCAGTCTGGCTGAATCTCTCCAGTGTTTCCTTCAATGCTAACATTAGCTGTTTTGATGTGCACCGCTCTTTGAGCGTTCACCTTAGCACTATTGTCACATCCAGACCAATCTCCACACTTTGTAATATTATATCTCCAGGGTGGTGGATGTCTGAGGGTTTATGGACACAAAAACATTGTTATAGTCAATAAATTCAATAAATAATTCTTCAACCAAACCAAATGTTTGATACATAAATAATGGCTTTGGTCAAGTTTGGTTAAAAAACATTAAAATCAATGATATATAGAAATCTTAACAGTTAAGTTCAATATTTAAAATGATCACTAACTGCTTAATCTTGTGACACGTTCATCAGATCTTCTCATATACGTTATGTGCACAATTAAATTGTAGAATATTGTTTATCCATTAATTGGCATCAATCTAGCCTTAAAAAGACAGGATCCCAGAGAGTGTGTGTGTGTGTGTGTGTGTGTGTGTGTGTGTGTGTGTGTGTGTGTGTGTGTGTGTGTTTACAAAGCAGTGTTCTTATCAGATTTGATGTTTTTTGCATCCACAACTGTCACCAACAACTATTTATGCATTATTTGCCATAACAGTTACAGCTGCCGAGCATGTGACTAACCCCCGGGCACATTTGTGAGCATTATGTAGAATATAACAGGGAAATTGCCACACAAAAATGTTCCTCTTAATTTATGCGTGACAGACTGTTATTATCACTTTGTGATGACTGAAAAATTTGAACACATGCCATACAGCTCCCGTAGGGGGTTGAAACAACAGTGCAGCAGTAGATCAGTGTCGTACTGCAGGTGCTGCATTCAAACAGTAGCTCAGTGTTTGAAAACAGCACCTACAGTAATGCGTTATACTTCTAAGACGACTGTATTTTCCTCCTTAGCTTTGTATTTGTTCTGAATATGCGTGCTTTGGGTTTTCTCAATAGAGTTTTGGTGTGAGATCTGTGTTGAAGATTTAGAATAAAAGGATAAAAGTTGTAAAAGTACGCTCCAGTAATCTGCAGTGATATTCTCCAAGCACAATGAAGCGATCCTCTTCGACCGTCTGTGTTGTCTTTCCCCTCTGACACCAACACACTCATTTAGAACTGTGACCATTTTAAAACACATATGAAACAGGGAGTTTAGAGGTTCTCTGCCAGAAAAATTTTGAGCATCAAACACTTTATTTCCTACGTTCTGGTGAATGTTTCTGCACCAATTTATGGTGTAAATATCACTAGTTTTGTCCAAATAAACGTCCTCTGCTATTTTCCTGTTTTTATTTGGTGGGACAAATGCGCATTCTAAATACTGAGAGGGATGTGTACCTGCATTTCCCCCAAAATCCACACCTTTGTGGAGGAGACCCTTTTCCTGGAATGCAACACATTCTCACTCTGATCTCGTCACATATTAGCGTTTGGTCATGGACTTTCCACGTCCACATACAACATGCAAGGTACCCTTGGTGTGTTGGTTGTGGACTTTCTGGGACACCTTGTCAAGTTCTGCTTGTTACATGCATCGTCTTCTTTCAAAATACACTTCTGTTTTCACTGGAAATTTAACATTTACATACAGTCTCTTTCAAAATAAACACATTACGTCGGTACAACACCACAAATTGATGTTTTTTTCCTTCAACAAAAAATGCACGTGGTTGGGTTTAGGCAACAAAAACACGTGGTTAGGTTTGGGAAAAACGAAAAGGGTTCCCCCGTTAATTGGTGAGTAAGCAATGTTTATACAACCGCGAAGTAAGACAACCACACAAACGTGACAACAGAAAGACACTGATTTACTTCAGTTTTAACAGGTGGAAAGTTACATTTTGCGTCAACAAGATGTACAGCAGCTTCAGCAGGTATCTGAGGTAGCTGTGCTTGCTGTTGTCAAACGAAGCTGATACTTAGTGTCTCATATTCGTCTGTTTAGGGAACTGGTTTGCTTGTTTTGAATAAAAACGAGGAAGGCTTTAATGTAGGTGATAAGACAGGCTAGACGGGTTGATTGTCTGGATTGGTGTACTGTAGCTTCATGTGTGTGACAAATAAAAAGCATGGTGGACCTTCAACTGTGATATAACTGACCACAACATAATTTTACAAGCCGTGTTTTACTGTATGTAATATGACATTTGATGCCATGAAGTGACGGTCTGTACATGCAACAACAAACACAAATTAATTGCATACAGAGACAGTCTTCATGGCAGTGTATCCATCAGGTATTTGGCTTGACGGCATTTGCTTTGATGTTTGCTGTTTCTATCACTCCAGGCTATGACTTACTAAGACCTTCAGGCATGCATGTGCTTGTCTGTCTGTTCCCAGTTTCATTATCCACAAAGATCTGATAAATCATCATGAGTTTCTTACATGGGCCTTCTGCAGTTGTCCAAAGGTGCTGATTACCTTAAAGGAAGCCGTTTCACTCTGATGATATTTTCAGTACAAACAAAGTGTGAATGAAGTGAAATGCTATCCAAAGGAAATCGAAAACAAGTTCTCACGTTTCACAGAACCTGTTAAACAGCCACTGTAAACATGATTCTTCCCCTCCAGACTTAATTGAATGCATATCAGCTGGATCAGATGTAATGAAAGATGTTCTACATAAAACTTTCACCATGCAACTGCATGCCTCCCCCCTCAGTCCTCTGCCAGCTCAGTCATTTCATTACATGGCTTACTGTGCAGCTTTTCGTGAGCCTCTTTCTCACATTTCTGCTCCGTCCATCACTGCCTGCTTGTCTGTGACTGTGGCTCTCTAAGGCGAAGTCTGTACTAATGTCTCTTTGTCTGAGTGGGCCTTCTGGTACTAGCCTATATGGCCTCTCAAGTGATCGATCTGTGCTAGAGGTCCCACTCAGACAGCATCTGGACTGTACTAACACCACGGTGTTTTGATTTGTCTCTGTTCGTTCTGTTTCACTCTGATGGGTGCCCCTGCAGTCGACTGACCCAGGGAGACATTGGGCAGTGGGAGGACCCTGAGGCTGGCGCCGTGACAGAGAACAAACCAGCGTCACGACACTTTTACCCCATTGCCCTGCTGCTCGTTAGCTCGCACTTACTGGTTGTGTGGCTCATTTTAAGTCTTGTTTTTCTGCTTGCAAAATATCAATAAATTGCTGACAATGCCATCTCTACTCACTCCTTCTTCTGTGTTTGCTGGTTATTCTTTCATGAGTGGTGGTAGTGTGGTTTGATTGGCTTTCTTGTTTAAGGGTAATTTAAGGGTAATTAGCATATGTGGTTCAATATCCACCTCAAGCTATGGGGTGTTAATCCCTGAGCAGCAGTGGATTGGAGGAGATTGATTTCAATCAGATGGTATAAAGTAAAATATAACATTTACTCTTTTTCTGATTTACCAGGAATCATGTTTTACAAATTTTAAGTTAGTCCTAAATGTCTGACAAGAACAAACTCTCCTAAGACTAATGTTTCAGTTTTTTCTAATTGCTTGGCACTATCTTTTAAACTATCGGCTTTTTTTTCTTTCTTTTTTTTCAAAACTCTGCACACTAACCACAATCTTTCACACGTCTTCAGTGACTCCCTGTGGCTTTGACAAAGAAATCACACGGACATAAATAATGTTGTTGTTTTTTTGTTTTGTTTTTTTACATTTTAATGTCATTTATCATTGTTATAGGCCTAATGAATGCACCTGTGCTTCAAACATCTGTGGCCACAAACCTCAAGAGCGGTGACTGTTCTAAAATCTCCCTAGCTCCAAAAAAAAAGTAAAAATTTCAAATGAGAAGAGAGAATTTAATAGCATGTGGACAGCTTCATTTGCTTTCACTGCCAACTCTGCAGAGTTTAAGTTCCAAATAATCATAAACAGCCCACTGCAGAGTCGCCACCTTGAAGTAAAACATATTAATGAATGCTCATTTAGACATATTAGTAATGTTGATTGGCTATTTTAGACTTAATAGGCTGTGTGTCCTTCATTTTAGGGTTCAAATATATTCTTTTGCTCGATATTTTTTAATATTATTTTGGTCAAAAGTGGCTCTTTGATAGTAAAGGTTGCCGACACCTGCCTTACACCAAAGCAGCAATGCATTATATATCTCTAGCAAAAGCAAACAATTCTTGCAAAAGTCTTCAAACTCTTTGAAAAGAGTTGCGTCAATACAGAACACACAAACCATCATTTGAATAAACACACAAAGCACCAACTATAGATGAAAAGTATAAATGAAAAACACTTTTAGCTTTTGCTTTTTCTTTGTGCAAGTTTGCTATAAAGTTTTCATAAACACACATGCACAGGTAACCACAAAGTACAGACATGTTCTGCAAATGTGACGCACCGTCAATACAGATAAGGAGAAAAGGTTTTCTCTTTTTTTCCTTTAAAATGTTCTCACTCTCCTTAAACAACCAAAACACAGCAGAAGGAAACAAATCATTTGTTGTAGGCAAAGAAAAAATGGGTAAATCTCGCCTTCTTTGTAAGTCTGGTCATAAGACTTTACCCACATCACATGTGATGTCGTGAGTGAGGCAGCACGTGTGTCACTGTGGAAAGGCACTTGGCAAAATAGTGTAGCAATGAGAAACCAGTGTTAAACAACAGTTGACAATTTTGCCGTGACAAATGTTGACAGTCTCACATTGGTGCACAGGCACATAAACGGGTGGACCGCTTGGAAATGAGGAAAAAAATGCTATTTGATCATAATCCTGATTTTATCTCACTTAAAGAAACACATTTAAAATGCAATGAATCATTGACCTACAGGCTTATACCTGGTTTGGACACAACCGAACAATGCACATAAAGGCAGTTAAAGGATTTGAGGGAGTGGGTTTTCTAGTTAAGAACAAATTGAGTCATATGAAATCAAAGTAAAGGATAAATCTATGGAAGAGATACTTAACAGTTTACCCAGAAGTATGTGCATTCTGTTTGCCACATTTGGTAAATGCGCTGGCTACAAGTGTTAATTGTTCCAGAGACAGTGCTTCAAAAAATCCCCATTCAGGCATTCAGATAAAACTGTAACATTAAGCTCAAACTGCATATCGATATATACGTAAAGCCAATTCTGTCTCTCAGAGATCTTCTGTTTAAGTTCATGAAGCCTGGCATTGAATCATGTTTTTCTAAATGTCAACAACAATGTTCAATACTGTTGGACTTCCCTACTCAATCTGTGTCACCTTGCATCAAACAAATTACTTCCTACTCAAAAAGTATTTTAAAAAAGACTTTGCTTAAACTGCTGGGCACTACCGTTTTTGCAAATGTTATTCAAACAAGAATTAATTGTGCATTATGGGGATTACTTTCAGCTGTGGAATGAGATATTTGTGGCAGCAGGATAATGAATGTGGGACTGAATACAAACAAACCACAACGCCTGCGTGCACATCACACAGTGCAACAACGGGGCTCAGCAATCTGTTTTCAATAGTTTTTTTCAAGCTCCACACCATGGGTGACCGGGCCTTTTCCTCTGCTGCTCCGAGGCTGTGGAACACCCTCCCTGACCACCTCAGGGCCCCACACACTACTGATGTTTTTAAACGAGACCTAAAAACCTTTTTACAAAAGCATTCTGCTAAATGTCTTTTATAGGTTCTCCTTTTAACTATTTATTGTCTCTAATCATTTTTAGTAATTCTTAAATTGTATTAATTCTAACTGTTTTAATTTTTTTCTGCTCTGTAGCACTTTGAGATTGCTAAAGTGCAATACAAATAAAATCTATTATTAGTATTATTTTTGGACGAGATGATCTCTGTGGCAAAGATTAATAAGCAACACTCAATTCAGATACACAAACAATACGTGTTTGTGTGATCAATTCAGTGTTATTCTTGGCCTTTTCATGTGATTTGTATAAGAAATATAAATATTGCCAGCCTTATCCGTAAATTTCCATCATCATGTGAAATACAGCTGACGTGACTAGCGGAAGCTGATTGTGAAACTGGTAAGTCAAGTTTCTGTGAGAATTTTATTGCTGAGAAGGGTAAAACATGTCTGGATTAGGCGTGTGGCACTGTATTGTCATTTTACGAATGGATGTGCTTGGTGGGAGTTAAACATGAGCCTGTTAATTTTCTACAATACAGCTAACATACAAATACATCACATTACAGTGTTGTGTTGCCAGCTGAGGAGGAGTGATGCACTTTTATTCTGTGTTATTGTGGCAGATCTTATTTAATTTACTCAATTATAATTATTGTCAATCAGACCTTTGGTGCTTTTCTGTCTTTCCAACACACTTGTACTGATACCCGTCTTTCTTAAAGTTGGTTTCTGTCTCCGACTCCTTACTGCTCAGTCACAATAACATTACTCATAATTATTTCATCATCATGTTCTCTGTATATCTGTGTGAGTGTAGCTCATGGAAGAATTGGCAGAGAAGTCAGTGCACTGCAGCTTAAGTAAACACAACTAGATTTACCACTTTGATTGATGGAGCCTTTTTTCAAATGCTTAAAGCAATAAAACACTTGCAAATTGAGAAACACATTCACCAGTCTGACACATATATGACCTAAAGAAGCACACTGTGTGAGTACAAAAAATACAAAGCAGCAAAAGTCTCAGGAAGACACTAAAAACTGACGGACAAGCTAGTAATTGGGATGAAGATAAATCATGCAATCAGGGTGGTGAAACTAAGATAAGCTTTTGCTCATTTGGCATCACCATTGTTGAGTGGTAAACAGATTGCATGTCTGAATTATGTGTCGTGTACATTTTGCAGTGTTTCTTTTTCTCTAAATGCAACGTATGTTGTGTCAAACAGCTTCATTCACTTGTTTTTTTTAGCTTGCAGTGCATCGAGTTTTCTCTCTGCCACTGTGGACTTCAATACAAAAACAAAAAGTTAGCAGGGTAAGACAAAACAAAACTCCCACTTCCAGGCCCCCAGATCATACAAAATAATTTCAGAAATCCCCCCAGATTGGTCTTTCAGAGCACGGTTAGTCATTCTAGTCAACATAGATTCATAAGAGGCAGTTTTTATCATGTAGGAGATCCATTCTTTTACTTCTGGGGACTCCGTTGACCGTCAGTACCTGTCGTATAGTTCTAGCAGCTGTGATGACTCCAGCCATAACAACTGAGAATTCATCCCTTGACACATTATGCACTTGTGATCTGTCAGCCAATAAACACAGTCTCGGAGACACTGGCAATGTCTTACCTAGCCATTTACTCATGTGTCTAAGAACTGTTCTCCAAAAGGGCAGAATGAGTGGACAATCCCAAATACAGTGTAAAAAAAGTGCCAGTTTCTTCCTGTCATTCAGATTCAGATTCAGATTCAGATTCAGAATACTTTATTATTAATTAGTCAGTCATTAGTTGATAAACTCATCCTATGCAGCCTGGCTGGTGTCCACTAGTGTCTGTGTATTATTTTATATGGGATGAATTTACTTTTGGGTTCCCTAACACATTTACCACTGTCAGACGGAATCTTTAACCATTGCTCTTCATCCAGGGTACATCCAGGTCTGTCTGCCACATTATTTCCTTCTCTTTTAATCCCTGCAGCAATATGTTTACACTCCTGCACCAAGACTCAATCTGCTTTTGTGCCAGCACATGTACTGTACAGTAAAAGGCATACATAGTCTAGAAGAACCCTGTCTTCTAGAAATTGTACGTTTGTGTGTTACGTAACTGCCGTCTCAATTATATTGTTGTGGCATCATAATCGCTGCCTGGATTATGTTCAGAGGCCACATTTCAACAACAAATGCACTTTGGTTAAGTTCAGGGAGATATCGTGATTTTGGTTGAATGTTAATATAAAAAATTAATGCTGTAGTCACTATAAATGGTGACTGTATTGCATGATTGGCAGAAAACAACTTAAATACGTTGTCAGTAAATATTCTGCTGATACATCCAGAGTCAACATTTTTACAACATACTAGATACGTTAATTAACAACATTTCCTTACTATGTTAAACCGTAATTTTCACTGCTTTATGCTTCCCTCAAACATATTTGCTGTTTCAGATTAGTTGTATATAAACTTAATTTCTAGGAGACAGTGCTGGTGCAGCTCACATTCTGACCGTGAGTGTGAAGATTCTTGGCTGACTCTGACATTGTCCAGAGGAAAGAAATATTTCTACTTCGTTTTCGGTTGTTTATTCAACCTCTAATCAGACAAAAAAATATTTTCTTGGTCATTTGTTGGAATGTCTGGCAGTACAGAGATTTCCACTTTCACTCAGAGGTTATGACATCTTCACCACTGAGACTTCCACTTCCCCACTCAAATATGTTATGTGTCAGATCAAGAATTCAAGAACTTGGATTGTCATTATGAAACTGCAAATGTGTGTATACTATTAAGACTTCACACATATTTATATATAGAATAAGGCAGGAATGTAAGAGATAAGGAATATTCAACGATGAAATCTCACCAAGTACAAAATATGAGCAATATTAACAAAAAATGTATTTATAAAAAAGTACAACTTTGGCATTTGGTTTTTGGCTCTACAAAGAAATTGCATCTGAGAGTGTCACGGTGGTGCAGTGGTTAGCATTGTCACCTCACAGCAAGACGGTTGCTGGTTGGAACCCCAGGGTGGGGGAGCCCTTCTGTGTGGAGTTTGCATGTTCTCAGGGTACTCCGGATGAAAGCTGAAGTGTTTGGGGCACCATTATCTGCTCAGATTCAACTAAATGCTTCAAAACTCATTAGACGATGCTTCACAGTGCAGATGGACATTGACCTGAAGCATACTGCGAAAGCAACCAAAGACATTTTTAAGGCAAAGAAGTGGAATGTTCTGCAATGGCCAAGTCATATCATCTGACCTGAATCCAACTGAGCATGCGTTTCTCTTGCTGAAGCCAAAACTGAGGGCAAAACACCCAAAACACAAGCAGGAAGTGCAGACGGCTGCAGTAAAGGGCTGGCAGAGCATCACCAGGGAAGAAACCCAGCATCTGATGATGCCTATGTGTCCAACACTTCAGGCAGTCATTGACTGTAAAGGATTTGCAACCAAGTATTAAAACTGACTGTTTAATTGATGATTATGTTAGTTTGTCCAAATACTTATGAGCCCTTAAAGTTGGGGGACTGTGTGAAGAAATGGTTGTAATTCCTACACGGTTCATACTACATTTTTGAAAAAAGCCTTAAATGAAAGCTGAGAGTCTGCACTTTAAGCAGGTATTCATTGTTTCATTTAAAACCCATTGTGGTGGTGTACAGAGCCAAAATGACGACAACTGTATCATTGTCCAAATATTTATGGACCTGACTGTACATCTGCTGTTCCGTGAGAACTGCGCAGGTTTCATTTTAAAAGGGTCTGATATTCGCGTGAATCTTAACATCCACATCAACTATTGGTCGGAGAGGGAGAGAGAGATGCGGTCAGGCTGGTAGCCTGGCAACGCCTGAAAGAAAAGCTCCAGGGTGAGAGGACCAGAGAGGAAATGGGACCAAAACTGAACTGCAAATAAAAAGATGTGGAGAAGTCACAGGTAAGAGTGAGGGAAAGAGAGACACTTAAGTACTTAAATAATATAACGTGTCTGTGTGTGAGAGGGAGAGCTAGCTACATAAAGTCGTCTCTGCTGGAAAGACAGATTTAATAATACTGTGTAGCAGAACTCTCTGCTCTTGTGAGTTGGGTATGGTCACTGTTTGAGAGTGTATGTCTTTCTTGGTTTTAAAACTCCCGGATGCAAATTTGTGTTTCTCTGAGTAGCAAAGGCATGACCTGCCCTACTCTGCCATAGGCGGGATTTGTACTTGTGCGACAGACTGTACGCCATTGTGAACATTTATACTAGTGCGGTGGTGTGTCTGTGTCACTCTGCAGTTACACCTCCAAAACACTAGTCAGCGGCGGGGTCTTTGTGAAGAGCTGTAAAGTTTAGTTGATTCAAAACACACATTAAACACACATTTAACATGGCTTAATAGAGACAGTTTCAAACACAAGTACACAAATTGGCTACTCTGACTCTGATTGGCTTACCTAGACATTGGTACCCTAACCAATCTAAATCCTCTTGCTTCTAACCAACCCAACCAATGACAGCAATGAGCACGAGCCAATCAGAGGGATAAATATGTTGAGTCATGCCTCAGCTATCCCAGGAAGCGCAAATACGCCTCCTGGAGCAGCATTTTGAACCCTTCCTGTTAAGTTAGACGTTACCTGGCAGCGCAGACAGCAGATACAGTGGTGTTAAAGTGTTTGCCCCCTTCCTGATTTCTTACTTTTTTTGCATGTTTTCCACACTTAAATGTTTCAGATCATGAAACAAATTTAAACATTAGTCAAAGATAACACAATTAAACACAAAATGCAGTTTTTAAATGAAGGGTTTTATTAATGAGGAAGAAAAAAATCCA
>NC_065510.1:21151176-21170340 GCF_006386435.1 Epinephelus moara | reverse complement strand
CGCAAACGCTTGATTGCAGTAGTTGCTGCTAAGGGTGGCCCAACCAGTTATTAGGTTTAGGGGGCAAACACTTTTTCACACAGGGCCATGTAGCTTTGGATTTTTTTCTTCCTCATTAATAAAACCCTTCATTTAAAAACTGCATTTTGTGTTTACTTGTGTTATCTTTGACTAATGTTTAAATTTGTTTGATGATCTGAAACATTTAAGTGTGGAAAACATGCAAAAAAGTAAGAAATCAGGAAGGGGGCAAACACTTTTTCACACCACTGTATTCTGAGGCTCAGGAGCTAGCTAACTATGTTTCAGGTCCAGGTTTTATTTTTAAATTTGTTTATACAGTATATGGCAATTTGTTGGCAAATGTCTGTGGCACTGTAGAAGCAGTACGATACTCTTCAAGTTTGTATGTTGAACAGTTTGTTGGGCATTACCCATCAACACTGCACGTCTCAGAAGAACTGAGCTGGCAACAAATATGTGCTAAAGGTCTCTGCTGCAAATCAGACACACCTAGAATGTGAGGAAATATGTCAGCATCGGGTGTAGCTTTTTTTAACTTAGTTTTTTTTTTTTTTCACTTCCAGCAACTCAAACAGTCATTTCAAGAATTCCCAGGCTGTTTTTCACAGCTGTGCCTATGTGGCTTACAGGCAAACAATAAATTAAAATAAACCTTTGTAGCTTGAAGTATTCATTTTGAAATAAAACAGTCAGGAAAAGGGAATGTTGGACAAAAAAGGCTAAAATAAAGAAGGTGAAGGTTGGGGAGGGGAGTTGCATGTGTGTGTATGCAGGGGCATGATGTTTGTATAGACTCAGGTGGGGGAGATAAAGACATATATATACTGTAAGATATGTAGGCGGATTTCAGTTACCTCACTATGTTAGTCTGGAGATAGCAGGGCCCCGTCTTTTAATAAATATTTCTTTTAGGAGTCTCAAGGAGTACGTTATCTGTTCCATCTGTTCCATTTCCCATACCTTCTCAGTCTACAGTACATATTTTATGTCAGGGGTCAGGGTTTAACCACTTAAATTGATGCATTTAAGTGCTGCTGTTGTCAAATGCTGTTGCCCTGCAGTGTTAGACCTAATACTGCTATCCTTGAATCTTTTGTGAGATTTTGGTCAAATATTTTCTTAAGTGCCTCAAAAATCTCTCCAAAATGTACTTAACTTACTGCATTTCCAAAATATGTGGGTACGGTTGCCAGTTTGTGCACCACAGTTTATCAGGTGTCGCTTTGTGCCATAGATTGTACCAAAAATTTGAGAAAACAGTCTCACCCCAAGGCCCAATCAGTAAAAAAAAAAAAGTATCATCAAACAAAATGGTTTGACACCTGAACCATACCAAACTGTAGTTGTGAAATATATTCACATGGGGTTTGAAAGAAGTTGTGAGCAGCAGCAGGAGCTTTCTTATTAAGAGAGCGCCACAGAGATGTGATTATATAATTCATGGAGGATATACAGAAAATTAGTCTACATATGACGTTACATAATACGTTATGGAACAAGACAGTTACCATGGATGTAACTGTAAGCTCCTTGTTTATACTACACCAGCCAGACAGTCATAAAATACATTAAAGGGATAGTACACCCAAAAATGAAAATTCAGCCATTATCTACTCACCCATATGCTGATGGAGGCTCAGGTGAAGTTTTAGAGACTTCAGGAGATCCAAGGGGAGAGGAGGTAGCAACACAACTCCACCTAATGGAGGCTTACAGCGCCCCAGATTCAAACGTCCAAAAACACATAATTGAAACCACAAAGTATCTCCACACTGCTCATCCGTAGTGATCCAAGTGTCCTGAAGCCCAGACATAAAAAGTTGTTTGGAAAAACGTCATTTGAACTCTGTTTTTAGCCTCATTGTAGCCTGTAGCTCTAACTGCCTCTCTGTGCTCCGTGCTCACGTGTGCACACGAGACCAGCAAAAGCACATGAACAACTTTTTATGTCTGGGCTTCAGGACACTTGGATCACTACAGACGAGCAGTATGGAGATATTTTGTGGTTTCAATTATGTGTTTTTGGACGTTTGATTCTGGGGCGCTGTAAGCCTCCATTAGGTGGAGTTGTGTTGCTACCCCCTCTCCCCTGGGATCTCCGCAAGTGTTGTGAGGACTCTAAAACTTCACCTGAGCCTCCCTCGGCAAATGGGTGAGTAGATAATGTCTGAATTTTCATTTTTGGGTGCACTATCCCTTTAAGTGTCATTCACGTATTCTGTTTTTGTTTGAAGCATATTAAACAACTACATACTTAATTCAGTAGGAAGTCATCCTGTGTTTTGTGTTTTGTGTCTGTCATTATAAACATAATTTAAAAACTCATTCATGTTCACTTTTTTTTCTTTCTTTCTTTCTTTCTTTCTTTCTTTTCCTCCCTCCATCCTCTCCGTCCTCTTTATTTGATCACCAGAGAGGGATGTCGCATTGAGAATGTTCAAAAGAATATTAGAGCCAGGAAATATGCCTTCAACATGTTGCAGCTGATGGCCTTTCCCAAGTGCTACCGACCACCGGAGGGGACGTACGGCAAAGTTGACTCTTGAGGCCGTAAGCCATGTACTGTAAAACAAAAGCTTCAAATGTAAAAATGTTTTATTGTTTGTAACCAAAACAAAAAAGTGCTGGATTTTATATTTTGCTGATGGTTGTTTAGTTTTTGGTTGCTCTGTTTTCTTTAGATGTTATGATGTGGTTATGTGTTATTCCGTTCCCAAGCTGGATTTGCCAACATGTTATGTGTAAAATTGATGCACTTTTCATTGTTGCCTTGTTTATTTTTCATGACCTGAGCAGTGATAAACAGTAACAGTGTAACTGTGGTCACACCATAGCGTGTGGGTCATATCTGTGTGTGGCTGCACAGTACGTTAATGATCTGTTTTAAGACTTCAAGCAGTGCATTTGTATGACTGAAGAATACGTAGTATTAACTTAAAGGTCCAATACCAGCTTGGTCTGAACTGTTTCAGAGGTGATGACATATAAGAAAGCTCCACCCACTGACTGATTATCTTAAAAGCTTTAAACAGTTATTGGACTTTTGAGTTGAGACTGTTTTTGTTAAAGCAGTGCGTCACACACAAAATGACCATTTGTTTATTAATAAGTCACGCAGTGTTACCCTGAATTTGAGAAATAACTTTTTGTGCATGCCTTGACAGAAAACGGTGAACATATTGATTTACTGACTGATTGAGGACCCCGTTTAACAGCAGCAAAACTATATTAAAACATCCGTTTACAAACTCGCACACAACTTGTGCAGTATAATCCAAGTCTCATTTATCCAGTTGTATGCTCAGTACTTCCCAAACACATGCAGGTTCGCTTGAAAAAACAACCTTATCAGAGTCTGGCTTTGAAGAGAGCATAGATAAGTTTCTTATCTAAGAGTTCAGTTTGAAATATTAAGGTTTAAGCGAAAGTGCAAGTGTTTGGAAAGTACTGAGCATATGACTAGACAAATGAGACTTGGATTATACTGCACAAGTTGTGTGAGAATTTGTAAACTGATGTTTTGATATAGTTTTGCTGATGTTAAAGGTGGTCCACAATCATTTAATAAATCAATATGTTCACTGTTTTCTGTGGAGTCATGCAAGACAAAGTTTTCTTAATGAATTCAAGGTAACACGGCTGACTAACTAATACACAAATGGTCATTTTTTGGGTGAAATATTTCTTTAGGTTAATTGATAACTCTAAATTGTCCGTAGGTGTGAATGTGAGCGTGAATGGTTGGTTGTTTGGTTAGAAGATTAATGAATATACTGTTCCCAAGGCCAAGAATAAACATCCATGCCTCAGTGATTTTTGTGGTATACATACTGCTCTCCACAATGACTTGGAAACAAACTGTTCATAGCCTCATTCCATGTTTGGATGTACCAAGTTTTCCATGACGACTGTGCAACATTCAGAACTGAAATTGTATCATGCTCTACAGCAGTTGTTCCCAACTGGTGAGTCGCAGTGGTTCCCAACTGGTGGGTTGCAGTCCAGAAGTGGGTCTTGGGTCCATCCTGAACACAAGTGACTCGCAAACATGTCAAGTTTGCAAACATCACACTTTATTTTTAAGTACAGTGAATTTCCGGTACAGAGCTTTGATTTTAAAGTGCTGTTTCCTGCTGTAAAGTGAGGAGTAACGCACAGCTTCGTGACAGAGACAGCATACTAGCTCGACAACATGGCCAAACACAAGTATGATGCTGAATATATTAAACTGTGTGGACCTTGAACTAATGACTAAGGAGAAATCTGGACCCTGTGGCAGGACCAGTTGGGAACCACTGCTCTACAGGATTTCATCCATTCCCGCAGTTCTTAAACAACTGATCTGCAAATTGTATAGCATCACATATTCAGGTCTAAACTTGGCCTGTTTTTTATTTCTTGACTTTTGCATATGTATTTTCATTCATGTGTAATAACAAACCAGTATTTCAACCTGTTTCCTAACTCATCCCACTTTGTTAATGGTTGCACCTGAGCTTTTTCCATAATATTTTTATATCTCGAGGTACAGGCCAGCGAAACCACATGAGGCACAGGAGGAAGTTAGATCAGGATGAGGACCATCGTTTCTAAATGCTATGTGTCAAATTCAATTATTTATTTTTGTATTTTTAAGTGATTTTATATTCTAAGGGTTGCTGCCTTGGACTTTAATGCATGTTTGAAATGTATTTGTTGTGTTATACTGTACATTGGATATTTACAATTGTCTATTTGAAATTAAATAAAACAATGAATTGACGTGGATATTTGTGATTATCAAAAGTCAAAAGTCTGATGAAGAGCCTGACGCTCGAAACGTTACTCACCTGAATAAATTTCGACTGAGCATTGGAGCCCTGCAGTGTGCGAGCTGTTTGATTTCTCTGTTATTTGTGATTGTATAATGATGGACGTGTAATGTTTTGCACACTGTTTTCATTTAATTTCACGGGTGTGTGTTTAATTGAACAGTTAAATGAGTCATAATATAATCCATATGTTGCATTAAAAACATTAACAACTTGCAAGATATATTCAAGTTAAGTACTCAAAGAGATCATTTTTGTGTGTGGTTAAAATGAGAAAAACCTTTAAAAATGTATGTTCAATTAAAACCCTTAGATACCAAACACTTCACTTACCCAAATATGATACCAAAAAATTGTATTTTCAGTATCAAATACTTTACTTGCTTTCTCCTTCAACAGCAGCTGCAGTCAACCTTCATTCACAGAAATAACTTTAGATTCCAGTGGTGACCCCGGGGTCAAGGCAAAAGAAAAAAAATCATGGTACATGTTTAAAAAAAAAAATCAAAAATTGCACCTGAAGCATAACTCTCTCCTCTGCTCCTCATCTGTATGCTCAGTATGTTTAAGTAGTCCTCCCTCAACCAGTAAATCACCCTCACTTCTGGCAGAGCATCACGGCTAAGTGAAGCGGGTACACAGAAGGAAGTGTGTTTAGCTGTGCTGCAGGAAAAGAGCCAGGAATGTTTGGTAAACACTGAACATACTCCGACAAAAGACAGGTGGATTATGCTGCAGAGGCCGTTTAGATTTGATGCTTGTTTTACAGATTATCGGATCACATTACAGTTAGCGTACTCTCAACATGATGAGCAGGATGTTCAGTCTTGTTTTAATCATGTTTTAATCTGTGTTTAAGTTTATTTTAGTCATTTTCCAACCTGTACAACTCAAATACACGAGAGAAAAATAATAATAACAATAAGTAATCATTACTTTTGAAGCAGTTACAAACCAATGCTGACCGAAAAGGTGTTGGCTGAAGCCTCAACGTACTGCACCTACCCTTTTTACATTAATTGTTTTGTACCTGTTTCTATCAGGCGGCACGGTCGTGCAGTGGTTAACATTGCTGTCTCACAGCAAGAGGCTGCCTGGCTTGAACCCATGGTGGGAGAGCCCTTCGGTGTAGAGTTTGCATGTTCTCCCCGTGCCAGCATGGGTTTGCTCCGGGTACTCCAGCTTCCTCCCACAGTCCAAAGACATGCAGGTTAATTGGTGAGTCTAAATTGTCCGTAGGTGTGAATGTGAGTGTGAATGTGAGTGTAAATTGTCCGTAGGTGTGAATGTGAGTGTGAATGGTTGTCTGTCTCTATGTGTGAGCCCTGCGATATTCTGGTGACCTGTCCAGTTTGTACCCCGCCTCTTGCCCGATGTCAGCTGGGATAGGCTCTAGCCCTACTGACTCTAATTTTGAACACCTTCTGTGCACAGTCTGGAAGCAGCTTACTTTTTTACTTATACATTCAGTTTTATAGTTCACAAAAATCTCTTAAATTGAGAGCATGTGAATTAATAATTTTACCAGTTTTAACAGCTGCTGAACTTTGGACCTGGGCCTGACCCAACTAGAGGCCACATTTTTATTTATTTCATCAATTACTGTTGTGTTCAGCAGGTTAATACAATTCATTGGCCACGCTCTGTCTCTTCTTTCCCACTGGGCAATAGTAGTAAACAGTTGGCACAGTCAGAGGGAGAGAAGAGAAATGTTTTTAAATAACCAAACCTGAACCCAACCAATCCAAGCCCAAAGACATACCCAAAAAATCAGCCTAAACCCAAACTGAAACCTGATACTGTGTCTGAACCTGTCAGGTTTCTGTCTGACAGTAGAACTTTAGAATAAAGAGCTGATTTCCCATTATGGGTTCACTGTTGCCAAGCTCAGTTTCAATCTGATGTCATTATCAGTGTTATCCAATGACTCATATTCATCACTGTTGGATTTTATTTGGAAAGGCCTCTGACGTGGTCTGTTTACAGGAGCTCTTTGATGAATACACAAACAGAGGAATATAAAAATAGTTATGAAGCAGAACCATTGCTATTAATAAATACACTTTTCATGCTACAAGAAGTTAAAATATCCTTTGTCCTTTCTGAAAATTAATCTGTACATGCAGGTAATAATAGCATGCTGCTTTCATTTTGTGCAGATCTCTGATATCTTAGCTTCATCACAGACCTGGACTTCCTCCAAGGTAATTTCAAAAGTGGTTTTGTTGTACTTTTATTTCATTTCTCGAGTGTCAAATTCCAAACAGAGCATCATATAATGACACCAGTGAAGAGCACAGGATCATCATAAATTTCACAGCTTTTTATACCCACTTAAAGGTGCCCTTTGACCTTGAGTAGCACTATGGAGCAATTCACTTGTACAAGCGGCTCACCATTTTGTTTATATCAGGCATGAGGACGCACATATTTGTGGGAACATAAGGGTCGTGTGTTTAACATTTCTGTTAGACAAGTTCAAAAGGCAGTGAAGAGGAAGACTGCTAGCAAACAAACATGAATGTAACATTTTTTTTTTTTTAAAAAGTGTTTTATACGGAAAGGAATGTGCTCAGCATGTTTGCTTAACGGATAAAGGATACACAATGCACTTTGGTGAGTGTGGCTGCATTCAGACCAATTTCAGCCTTGCAATGCTTCCTTATTCTTTTGAATGAGGTCAGTCTGTCAACGTTTTGGCTTCTCTAAAATAACTAGCCCAGTTGATAAAGGAAATATTGGCATTGTGCGTTTCTGAAAATCAAGAATACATCACATTTGCACATTTCATGCAGGTCATATTTCTGATGTGGCATAGTTTATGAGCTGACTTTGTCATCAGAAGGGATGGTGGATGCCATGGGACCTAGGCAAGAAGCCTGTCCAGCTGCAGATCACAGTTTAAGACCCAACAAACCCGTCACTGTTTTTCCATCGTGGATAGTGCCACGAAAAGTGGTCGTTGTTTTACTGAGACATTGTGCAACCAAAACCAGATATTTTAAACCAAAACGCAACCACAGTGTTGTTAAAATATAAAGTTTCAAGGTATCTGGTACATAATAACGTGCAAATGTAACATATCTGTGGCTAGCACAAACATACAATGCCAACATTTTTTCGACGATTGGTTAAAAAAAGCACAGGGTCGCCCAATCATCTCACATGATGCTGCGTTGGCCAATAAATACATCCAAGCACACATTCTTGGAGGACTATTTTTGAAACATGAACCTGATATTTCTACCTCATGACTGCTGGATGAAAGATACAATTATTGTCACCATGATAACCTTCAAGAGTTGTAAAATCCCATGCGTTTAGGTATCTGATAAGCCTTCAAACTCAGATCTATTACTCATACGGGCCTCTTTGGATCATATTTCATGTCTCATCGGTATCTGACACAACACACCCGCACCAGCAGAGCTGCACACATTTTTTTAATGCAGGGCTGTTTTCAGTATGAATGCCTACGAACAAACCTTAAAGGGCAGCTTTAACAAACACTTAATATATAAAAGAAATACAATGAAAGACATAGTTATATTATTTACTTAAGTGAGGAACTGTTTTGGATATACTGGAGTCCATAAGGAATATACTGTATAATAGGTGTTACATTCAGTAGTGTTTAGCAGTGAGCTTAACCCTATGGGCCCTAGGCGTTTTTTGGGGGCATTTTTACTGCCTTTACTTTTAAGCTCATATCACAGTCATTATAAAGGCTACATACACATGCTATATCTTGGGTTGTTTTTTTTGTTTTTTTCAGGACAATCTGGGCTATCCAGATTTGCCATCATTACATGTCCTTCTATGTGCCTGTATTTTATATTAAATTTTATATCAATGAAAAAAAAATTCTTACATTTTTACATGTATCTCACCATAGCAAGTTGGAAGTAGACATACTCTGCCATATATGAAGAGGGGAGACTCTCTGAAATCTGGCAATATAAGAACCATGATGTCATTCTGTGACAAACGTGGTTTATGCCAGGCGGACATGATTGCCAGTATTTTTTCATTATTGCAAGAAATTCCACAAGTCAAAAATGTGTTTTATTTGAAAGAGACATGCAATATTTACAACTAAGATAACAGAAAAATAGTAATAATATTATTCCTCACTATTTGAAGTGACTGATAACAAGATCTGTATAATGGATTGTAAAGAAATTTGTCAGGTTTTTATTTTGTAGACAATTGATCTGTATTTATAGCGTGATGGGATGACGGCACAATGATGTGTTCGCCAGTAATCCATCCAAGAGTAATGTGTGTGCAAAGCTGTATGAAAGCTTTGTTATACATCATTTTAGTGTAACTTTATCATTGTTTTTCCTTGTGAAAACATTGGACTACCGACAAGCTTCTCGCTATGACACATGGTAGCGGAGAAAATCCATAGAGAAGAACTGGCGTGAATTTGGACGCACTTTGCGTCATTCGGGCCCATAGGGTTAATAATATAATACATTCTGTATATACAGTACAAGCTGCGTCCTGATACTTCTCTCAAAACTGTACAACAGGAAGGCAGATTATGATGCACAGTCACAGAGATTCTGTACAGATAAAAACAGTCAACGGCCAGAGATGCAGTGCTGTCATCCTATAGATTTAAACTGTTATAAAATACAGGACGGCATGGAGTGTCGCATGTCGACATAGTTACAGTGTAATACTGACAAAAATAAAAAGAGCCACAGTACTTTACAGATATATACAAATACACATTTGTAGCTTACAGTATATACATCATGTTACGTTTTTCGAGTATTCAACCGTGTGGTCATTTCTTCCAAAAGGTTATTTAGTCTGTCCAGGAATACTGTAATATTTTTAAGGGAGTATGCTTCACATGGTAGGCAGCCAACCTAAAATTTAAAAGAGACACAATAAAACACATTTTTAAACATTAATAAAATAAATTTTGGGAAAAAATAAATAAATAAAAGCTAATATGGCACAGAAGCTTTGTATAATGTCATATGTTTCACTGGTGAGAAAGAAATTAATGTATCAGCTGTAAAGAGCCTAATTTGCTGAAGAAAACTGAAATTATCTCCTTGCGGTAGTATGTCTCTGTGAACCAGTCAAATTGCACCCACAGTTTACATCCATGCCCATGTTGGATGTTTGTGCCAAATTAGAGAAAATTTCTTCAAGGCCTTTGTGAGATATCACGTTCACAAGAATGAGACAGACGGGGTCACCGTGACCTTGACTTTTTATCACCAGAGTCTATTCAGTTAATCGTTGACGTTTCTGCCAAATTTGGAAAAAAAATCCCCCAAGGTGTTCTTGAGGTATTGCATTCACGAGAATGAGATGGGTGGGGTCAGAGCGACCTTGACCTTTGACCACTACATTCTAATCAGTTCATCGTTCAGTCCAAGAAGACGTTTTTGCCAAATTTGAAGAAATTCCCTCAAGATGTTCTTGAGAGATTGCGACAGACGGACAGATGGACAACCTGAAAACATCATGCATCCAGTTTTTACACACCAGTGATGACTGATGTTTACGGCAGAATTTCAATAAAACGCCCAGTCCCTTTTACTAGCCCGATGTGGCTACACATTTTGACAAATAAAGACCTGTCTCCATCAGACGCCCAGTCTGGTTGCCAAGCAGGTCATTTTTTATAGAAGTTCTTTGGATGTATAAGACCAGATTGTTGGTTGTTGACCCACTTGAGCTAACATTAGACAGTTGTTTAGATCGCACGTAGAGATATTATTGTTAAACTTTGGTCAATATGCTACACATCAGTTAGATTGTCTACAATTCAATCGTTCATTTTATTTGTAGTTTTTCTTTTTTTAGTTTAGTTTATTTAAGAAAGGACAGTGCAAATTAATAAATACACATGGTATAAAAAAGCTAGAATTAGCCAAAAGGCTATTTTTCAGCTGTAGTGTTAATCAAATAATGGCACGGGCTACTAATTAAAGTGTTACGATACCGGGTTCATCTGTGGTTATGTGAGCAGGTAGTTTAATAGTACAGACACTCATTCAGGAGTATTTCATTCACAGGACTTACAGGTTTGGCTGTTTGACCCAGTGTGTCGTTGAAATCAAATATGCAGTTTACGTCACGCATAACTTCTTCTTCATTGATGACCATCATCAACTCCAACATGTAACATCTGAGCGACATGATTTTACATTTCTCCTAGGACAGAGAGAGAGTGACATGCCTCAGTAAGCACAAATACAGTTACAGATGTGTATTACATTAACAGTTAGAAACAGGACTTAATGTGTTTGTGTTTTTTGTGTCAGGCTTTTGTGCAACTTCAACAAAGTTCAACAAGATGTAATGAATTCTGGTTTAAGCAGGTTCTTTATAAAAATACTACTGCTCTCCTGTGTAAGCTTATGTCAATGTGGCGTTTCAATTTTCAGTCTTAACGGATGAGGTTGGCATTATTCTATGGTTTTGTTTTGTTTTGGTCTCTGGAGCTCTGGAGCTCTGGAGAGCTCCTTCAGCGATAGACTGATTCACCCAAAGTGTGTGAAGGAACACCATCGCAGGTCCTTCCTGCCTGCTGCTGTCAGGCTACATAACCAGCACTGCTCACAGTAAACTGCACCATGGAAACTTTATTGACACTATGGACACTTTATGGACACCACAGCTGTCTGCTGTTTTGCACATACAATCACTTGCACTAGATGTGCTCCCTTTATCCACTGCTCATTTTCATTCACTGCTGCTCATTATTATCCACTTCTGATTATTATTATTACTATTATTGTTATTTATCACCGTTTCTTGTATTTTTGTACTTATTTTGCATGCCTAGTTTTTTAAGTTTTAAGTTTTTAAGTTTAAATTTGAAATCTTTAATCTGACTCTTTCCCCTTGACTGCTGTAACACTGGAATTTCTCAATTATGGGATCAATAAAGGTGTATCTTATCTTATCTTATCTTATCTTATCTTTTATTTTTACCTCTTGCTCTATAATTTGCTCAGTCAGTCAGTCCACAAAAATTCCCCCACCCTCGGGTGGCCACAGTTTTGTCGCCCTATGAGGCGAATTATAGGCTTTATTATCATCAACAAATCCCATGAAAAGACGAAAACAAAAATTGCCTCAGTCAGACCTCACCTGTCAGTACTGTCTGACTGCTTTGTCTGTGGTGCTTAGCCCATTACTGCTACTGCAGATGCAAAGTTTCAAAATGGTCACAAATACAGGATGGTTTCATTTTTAAACAAAACTAAAAGTCAGCTGTAATGACAGCAGCACTGTGAGGATGTACTTAGTCACAGTGGTGCTAACCACAAATGCTGACATCAGCATGCTAACATGGTCACAGTTACAATGTGACCATGCTGATCTTTAGCAAGTATAATGTTTACCATGCTCATGTTAGCATGCTAACATTTGCTAATTAGCGCTAAACACAAAGTACAGCTGTGATGAGCTGATCGGAATGTCATTAGATTTGCAGGTATTTAGTAATAAACCAAAGTATGGCACAAATTGATGGTGTAATATGTTAAGTCAGGGGACCCACAACTTATTACAAATTACAATTGACATTGTCAACCTTACGGTGGCTCTAGAGCAAAGGTCAGAACATCACCCAAGTTTTACCAGTGTTTGGCAACTTTCTCACTAGATTTAGCAACTTCTCAGACTCTCTTTGCAACTTTATTCCAAAAAGTCACTACCAAAAAAATTAAGTACCATCACCAGTCAAGACTACTGTCCAGAATCCAGAAGTGACTACTGTAACAGCGTTCTTTATGGTTCACCATCCAAAGTCCTAAATAAACTCCAATACATCCAGAACTCTGCTGCCCGTCTGCTCACCCATTCCTGCTCCCACGATCACATCACCCCTGTCCCTCAGAACCTCCACTGGCTCCCTGTCCCACGACGCATCCAATTCAAAGTCCTTCTCCTCACTCATAAAGCCCTCCATAACCAGGCCCCCTCCTACCTCATCGACCTGCTCCACCGCCACACTCCTTCCCGCAGCCTCGGCTCCTCTGATGCTAACCTCCTGACTCCACCACTCAGGACCAAGCACCAGACCTGGGGTGACAGTGTTCTCCATAGCCGCTCCCTACCTCTGGAACTCTCTCCCCCAACACATTTGAGACTGCGCCGACCTCTCCCGGTTCAAATCACACATCAAAACTCATTTATTCAAAATGGCTTTTACTGTGTGAATGATGTTGTTTGTATTTTACTGTACTCTATTTTATGATTGGTTTTAACTAATGTAAAGTGTCTTTGAGTACCATAAAAAGTGCTCTGTAAATATAATGTAGTATTATTATTATCGTTATCATTATTAAGTGACGAATTCAGACCATAACGGAAAAAGAAAAATATATCATACGCTGCTCAAAGTAATCTCAGTCCACGGCTCTCATTGGAAAAGAGTTGGCAACACTGGTCATTACCAGTCATCCTCTCTGGACCATAAATGTCTTTATGAAATTTTATGGCAATTGATCCATTAGTGTTGAAATTCAGTCAGAACCAAAGAGGTGGACCAACCCACATCCACAGAGTCATTCCACCAACGTGGCTAAGAAAGTCACTACACAGACAATACTGCGTCAATAGCATCAATTTTTTTATTGGTTTTGGTTGTTTTCATAGGGTTTGTGGACAATAAGAAAAACAGTATATGGTACATCGCAAACCTCCTCCTTTATGTCTTGGGACTTCGACAGGGGGTCCTCAGAGTTACTGCGGGTCAAATTATTGTTTGGTATTTTAATGAAGTTTTCATTAAAGGGTTTTTAGTTATGTTTTGTTTTGTTTCAAAAATGTAAACATGTCCGAAAATACATATTAATGTGAATCCAACATTTCATTAGTAAAGATAAATTAGCCTATTAAAAAAAAACAATTAATTTACAGTATACAACACTGACTATAGGCAAACAGTTAGCTAGCTAATGCGAACTCACTGTATGGTACCTGTGTATAGCAGCGAGGCGAACTAGTCAACAGTTACAAATTATTGAAACATGGTGACCACTTAGCTATACATTTATTTCATGTGTACGGACATACTTGTAAGCCACAATGAGTCGTTTTGTAACTTTTCGAGCAAGAGACTCCTGAAATACCATCCACCTCAGAAACAAACATACTGTAATGTGTATGAATCTGCCAGTAAATGAAGCGACGCCTGCGAGCTAGTTCAGGCAGTCAACTCGAGCTGCACTGATTCATACTCACACGTCATACGTCACTCCCCATATGTCATCTACAAACACACCCTCCAAATTTGGCGGTCTATTTAAGCTGCAAATAGCTGCATCTTCCCAGCTCTCCCTTTGCATTGTCTGTGCTGCTGCTGCTGCCCTGTATCAGTTCTGCCGCTCGCTCTTTCAGCCACACCTCCACCCCAGCATCCATATGCAGGCTCCGGCTAGGGGGGAAAAGGTTTGATCATCACTTCCCAATATCTCATGTAAACATATCTGCGGGAAGTGATGAGGCCGGCGTCTAGACGCCAAACTCTAACTATGTTCTGCTGTTGAAATAAATATTTAAACGTGAGTTGTCTGACTGAACTATTACTTTGATAGCTTAGTATTTTATGCACCATAAAATGGTATACTTATGATCTTTTCATAGCTTCCTGACTATAATCAAAACTGAAATGTTAACATGTACCTTTACAACTTACTTCAACGTCATTAGCTGACGGAGCATACAGCATAGCGTCAGATTTCTGAAAAGGAGTAGGAAAAAAAATAACAAAATTACATAGATGCTTACAAATATTAAACAAAAACTATCCACTACACGTGTAAAAAGGATACAAGACAAGAAAGTGTCAACAAAAGCCCTGTTTCCACCAAATACTTTCGGTATGGTACCTTTGGAACCAAAAGTAACCCTACAGACATGGTACCTAGACCCTTGGTCCGCTTAGCGTTTCCACCACAAACAGTACTCTTAAATGTAGGCAGGGTTGTTGTCACTCACTGCTCTGCCCAGCACTCACTGTATTTCCTCGTTTATCATCCACAGAACAAAATTGCACGCCGACATTTTCAGAACAAAATAAAACAGGCTGCAGTGAGAGTCTCTCTCCATGGGATATTTAAAGGCGCTGTATGTAACAATGTGGCCAAAACGGTTACTGCACTCAAATTCAAAATACTGCCGCAAGTCGTGTCCGCCCCCCCCTCCCCTACAGATTCGAGGTTGCTGCTCTGTGCTGAATTGCTGCGTTGTGCTCCGGCGTCCGGCAAAAATAGAAGTCCTGCGTATCTGTTGCGGAGGGCTCCGGAGTGCCGCAGCAGAGACGGAGCCGGAACGCAGCACAGCCGCAGCCAGTGGAAACACACACATTGACTAGAACTAAATCCTATCGGCTCTGCTGCCGTGCCGGAGCGCAGACGCAACCAACACGCATCTGGTGGAAATTGGGGGTGATTTGTTTGCCCACGGGCGGCTGCCGTGGCAGGGCCGCGTCGCCGTGTCCTTGATCTTTGGTTTTCCAGCGGACCGTTCGAGCAAGTCCGGCTTCTCTGCTGCTAACGCTGCTGCCAGGAGCGGAGGAGGAGCCGGCTGCTAATGCTATGTACCAGGACACTGCTAATGCTGCTTGCCGTGCTGCTAACGTTTGTTTCTCAAAAAAATCAGTCGGGTCGATGACCCACCTGCACATGGGCTACAATGTATGATCGAAAATGAATAACAGTTGAAAGTATTCGAAATGTCCATCCCCGTCTAGATGATGCTAGTTGGCCAACTTTGGCTAAAGCTTACCTGTCAAGGAGAAGAGTAGC
The DNA here is from genome assembly GCF_006386435.1 of Epinephelus moara. NCBI lineage: Eukaryota > Metazoa > Chordata > Actinopteri > Perciformes > Serranidae > Epinephelus > Epinephelus moara. The sequence goes on along the minus strand of NC_065510.1, from coordinate 21,154,712 downwards.
CACTTCGACATCCGATTTCAAATTCTTCTCCACTTTCAACCGTCTCCACCGTTCAAAAACATCTCCTATATAGACCCTCGCTTTGCCTCGAGTTTTGTCTTGGCGTTTTTGGGAATCATAACGAGGTCGTTTGGGTTTAGTTGCACCGTCAGCCATTGTAGCTCAGTCGTAACTGTAACTGCTGCTGAGACTCTGCTGACTGCGTGACTGGTAGACGGCGGTGGGTGGCGCAACAGGCCAAAACACAAATTCAAAACATAAACATGATTTGCGGACCGTAAATTTTTTTTTTAAATGCGAATATTCTGGCTGTACTATTGTTGTCAGTGAGATCAGTATGTTATATTAAGATTATTCCTTAGTCTCTGTGACATATTAGGAGGATTTTACGACTATTTGCTTTAGATGTCTTACATATAGCTCCTTTAAAAATAACGGGTTTGTGCGTTTAGTCCTTCTCAGGCAAGCTCAGGGGTTTAATGTTGCCTGTGCCCACAAGAACAACGCTCCGCAACGCTTTTTTTTCTCAGAGTAAGGATTAGAAAATATGCAGTTGAAATTTAAGGTGTGCTGATGGCTTCTCGTCATCATCTCATACATTGAGTAACATTACAAGTTAACGTTCCACCTTAAAAGTCGCTGGCAGTTGGCCCAGTGAATTAAGTTATTTTCTTTCCGACTACAGCTGCTGCAAGAGGCAGCAAAACATCCTTAGTTACACTTAACTAATAAAACTCTCCTCGGTATGAACAGTGAGCTTCAAAACCTGCCAAGACTCGGCCCTGAGCAGCAGTAATGACAGTAGAGTGATCGTCCACTATTGACCAAACAACAGACACACAGTGTTCACAGTTCCACCTTTTAGTACCAGATCTGTGTGCTAGGTACCCCAACAGAGGGGTGACCAAAAATGGTGACGATATGGAACGGTTCCTTTGGTACCATCTAGGCCTGGGACGATCAGCTATCAAATCGTATATTGGCAATTGGAGGGTTGCCAGGCAATTAGCTGGATATCAAGGCGATTTTGAAAAAAGAAAGGAAAAAAAAAAAAACGGCGCTCTACCGTGCATTAAGAGATGTTTTTTGGGGAAATACATGACTGTCAGAGAAGCCCCGTTTACAAACAGACCTACAATCCATCTCCTCTCCTCTCCTTTCTCTCTTCTCAGCGGAGGGTGCCCTGTCAGCCCTGCGCTGACAGTGACAGGGCGCATCTCTTTGATCCAAAGTGACACAGCACGTTTGCTCATGCTTCGGGGTCGTTCAATAGAGTAATTGCAAATAAATATTGTTTTAATGTGTAACTATTGAAATGTTCACAAGGGCTTTCATAAATTTGCAGGTTAAAAGTTAATGACAGCGACTTGAAGTGAGGAGGAACAACATGTCTCCGGCTTGTCAGCGCAGCGGTACCGACACCGCTGCGCTGACAAGCCGGAAACGCTCAATTTTGCATGTGATGCAAAATATTAAAATAACGTGGTAGTGATTGACGTAAGACACGTGCCAAGGACGTAACCCCCACGTGCCAAGGACGTAACCATGAAATTTAGAGGCAATCGCACAGCCCTAGTACCATCCACAACTTTTCACAGTGGAAACAGAAAAAAAGCGTCCCGAACTGCTTGGTGGAAACAGGGCTTAAGTATCAGAGACCATAAAAATACGATGGTTTCTTCATCTGATATAAAACAAATCCTTATATCATAGGTAGTAAAAGATAAACATAACCAAAATGTTATTTTATTTGATACCTTCTCTCACCTCAATGGAGGGTGTCAGCCTCTCCAAGCATTTCTGAACCTGTGGTGTACTGTGCACGTAGGCAGCACACACAGATGTACTCAAGAAGCTTTAAGAGAACGAGGAGACATTGATTAAAAAAAACATAGTAACTATGCAGATATCTGATGTTTTGGGTCCTCGCAGCACCGGCTGTAAAAGTAGACAGATGTTAAAAAAATTACTGTACACTGACCCACTGTTACTTATGCTGCTTACTGAGCTACAAGTTGTATCTTGCAGACTCAGCTGTCAGTTTGTTTGTCAGCGTGTTGCCATTGTGCTGGTGGTGATTACGCAGTTACATAAAAGCAAGTGAGCCAGTGATGTGTAGATAATAAATGAGTCCCTTCTGTATGGATGAGTAATATCAAGTTAATCAGGATGTTTTTTTGGGATGAGACTTATCTCATGAATTCTTCTGAACAATTTTCTTTCATGAGTAATGTAGAGTATCTCACATAGCTTGTGTATTTTTTTTGTCTGTGTGTTTTTCAAGCTTAACTGTTTATTACAGAAACATTTCCTCTGTCATTTTTAAGTATGATAACCAATATTTCAATTATGGAAAAATGAGTCACACACTGTATGCCTACCTCAGAACTAAGAAACAAAGCCAGACCTGAGTTTTGTGGCTCTCTCGGCACTGGTTACAGGTCAGCAGGAACTGGACGCCTTTCTAGAAATAAGACATGGAAATGTTAGTGTGTCATCCTTCAGGTTACCCTGTCAAGCTTGAGTGAAACTGTTCATTAATATGATAAAAACCAACAACATATGTTTGTAAAAGGTCAAACATGCAGCAATAAGACCCGAGACAACAAAATATTTTTACTAGGTGTTGGGGAAAAATTAACACAGCATCGTGCGATTGCTTTTTCAGCCCAGTAATATACACTGTGTTGCAAAGAAAATGACTGAAGTTAGAAGAACAGACTGAAAACTTTATCTTATTAGAAAATACAGATGTTCCTGTGTTCCTGGATGTCAAGTTCCCTCTGTTTTGTTTTGTATGTTTTTGTGTGTGTGTCCTGTGGGTGTGTGTAAGAAAATACAGATGTTGACAAACTTTTCTAAAATTAGTAGATTAAAAAAGGTGATAAATTGCAACATATCGCAATATATATTATTGCAATATTCAGCATGTTTGAAATCGCAATAACATTGTATCATGACTTAAGTATTGTGATGTGATCGTATCTTTGTGCCTCTGGTGATTCCCACTCCTCATTTTTACTACATTAATTCATGAATTTGGCTTGTTTTAAATTAACCATCTGCTGTAACCTCTAAACCTATTTCAGTATTAGTTTGTTCAGTAAATCCAGTGGAGCTGAAATGAACTGACTTTGCCCACAAGTATTAGTATTGTGAAATAATTAATGCCGCTGATATTATCTTGGCTTCCGCAGCAGCTCATCAATCACACACTGCAGAAGGCTTTTCTTCCCTGTCATGATTTGAGTATTAAGTCTTCAGGCTACAAGATTTTCCTCTTTATCACACAAATCAGTCCCTGGACTGTGAATTCATCTCTACATACATTTTGAAATTTGATGTGGTCATTTTCCATCCCTTTGGGATCATCTTTCATCTTCTTTTGCATCTCTCTGTTGGTTTGTGGTTTTATGTCTCTCTGTGGTTGTTTTGAATCTCTCTGTGGTTGTTTTGTGTCTCTCTGTGGTTGTTTTATGTCTCTCTGTGGTTTTATGTCTCTTTGTGGTTGTTTTCTATGTGGTTGTTTTGTGTGT